>NW_026700140.1:0-27098 GCF_030435755.1 Ochotona princeps
TGTGGAGTTGGTGGCATGTGAAACCCGCATGTGGAGCATTCGTTTGTGTGGGATGCTCTACCAGGTTCATTCCTAGATAATGCACTCAAAGGGCACTAAGCATAGAGTGTGAAAACTGAGTTTCCTTGAGAGCTGCTTGGAAGCCTGATGGTGTGTGAAGTTAGTGAGCCAAATGGAGTTGTTCTCCCACAAGAACCACTCGGCTGATCCTTCTTCAATATGCCCTTCACCAACATGCAGTGTTTCCTTGATTGAATTAGCTCTCACACCAATATTTGCGTCTAGAGCCTTTGCATTGAGGGCTATCTGAAAACGGCTGTGGCGCTGAAATTGCCTGTGAATGTGGAGTTGGTGGCATGTGAAACCCGCATGTGGAGCATTCGTTTGTGTGGGATGCTCTCCAACTTCATTTCAGTCCTAGGCACTCAAACGGCACTAAGCATAGAGTGTGAAAACTGAGTTTCCTTGAGAGCTGCTTGGAAGCCTGATGGTGTGTGAAGTTAGTGAGCCAAATGGAGTTGTTCTCCCACAAGAACCACTCGGCTGATCCTTCTTCAATATGCCCTTCACCAACATGCAGTGTTTCCTTGATTGAATTAGCTCTCACACCAATATTTGCGTCTAGAGCCTTTGCATTGAGGGCTATCTGAAAACGGCTGTGGCGCTGAAATTGCCTGTGAATGTGGAGTTGGAGGCATGTGAAACCCGCATGTGGAGCATTCGTTTGTGTGGGATGCTCACCAAGCTTCATTTCAGTCCTAGGCACAAAAGAGCACTAAGCATAGAGTGTGAAAACTGAGTTTCCTTGAGAGCTGCTTGGAAGCCTGATGGTGTGTGAAGTTAGTGAGCCAAATGGAGTTGTTCTCCACAAGAACCACTCGGCTGATCCTTCTTCAATATGCCCTTCACCAACATGCAGTGTTTCCTTGATTGAATTAGCTCTCACACCAATATTTGCGTCTAGAGCCTTTGCATTGAGGGCTATCTGAAAACCGCTGTGGCGCTGAAGTTGCCTGTGAATGTGAGTTGGTGGCATGTGAAACCCGCATGTGGAGCATTCGTTTGTGTGGGATGCTCTACCAGGTTCATTCCTAGATAATGCACTCAAGGGCACTAAGCATAGAGTGTGAAAACTGAGTTTCCTTGAGAGCTGCTTGGAAGCCTGATGGTGTGTGAAGTTAGTGAGCCAAATGGAGTTGTTCTCCCACAAGAACCACTCGGCTGATCCTTCTTCAATATGCCCTTCACCAACATGCAGTGTTTCCTTGATTGAATTAGCTCTCACACCAATATTTGCGTCTAGAGCCTTTGCATTGAGGGCTATCTGAAAACGGCTGTGGCGCTGAAATTGCCTGTGAATGTGGAGTTGGTGGCATGTGAAACCCGCATGTGGAGCATTCGTTTGTGTGGGATGCTCTCCAACTTCATTTCAGTCCTAGGCACTCAAACGGCACTAAGCATAGAGTGTGAAAACTGAGTTTCCTTGAGAGCTGCTTGGAAGCCTGATGGTGTGTGAAGTTAGTGAGCCAAATGGAGTTGTTCTCCCACAAGAACCACTCGGCTGATCCTTCTTCAATATGCCCTTCACCAACATGCAGTGTTTCCTTGATTGAATTAGCTCTCACACCAATATTTGCGTCTAGAGCCTTTGCATTGAGGGCTATCTGAAAACGGCTGTGGCGCTGAAATTGCCTGTGAATGTGGAGTTGGAGGCATGTGAAACCCGCATGTGGAGCATTCGTTTGTGTGGGATGCTCACCAAGCTTCCTTTCAGTCCTAGGCACAAAAAGAGCACTAAGCATAGAGTGTGAAAACTGAGTTTCCTTGAGAGCTGCTTGGAAGCCTGATGGTGTGTGAAGTTAGTGAGCCAAATGGAGTTGTTCTCCCACAAGAACCACTCGGCTGATCCTTCTTCAATATGCCCTTCACCAACATGCAGTGTTTCCTTGATTGAATTAGCTCTCACACCAATATTTGCGTCTAGAGCCTTTGCATTGAGGGCTATCTGAAAACGGCTGTGGCGCTGAAGTTGCCTGTGAATGTGGAGTTGGTGGCATGTGAAACCCGCATGTGGAGCATTCGTTTGTGTGGGATGCTCTCCAACTTCATTTCAGTCCTAGGCACTCAAACGGCACTAAGCATAGAGTGTGAAAACTGAGTTTCCTTGAGAGCTGCTTGGAAGCCTGATGGTGTGTGAAGTTAGTGAGCCAAATGGAGTTGTTCTCCCACAAGAACCACTCAGCTGATCCTTCTTCAATATGCCCTTCACCAACATGCAGTGTTTCCTTGATTGAATTAGCTCTCACACCAATATTGGCATCTAGAGCCTTTGCATTGAGGGCTATCTGAAAACGGCTGTGGCGCTGAAGCTGCCTGTGAATGTGGAGTTGGTGGCATGTGAAACCCGCATGTGGAACATTCGTTTGTGTGGGATGCTCTACCAGGTTCATTCCTAGATAATGCACTCAAAGGGCACTAAGCATAGAGTGTGAAAACTGAGTTTCCTTGAGAGCTGCTTGGAAGCCTGATGGTGTGTGAAGTTAGTGAGCCAAATGGAGTTGTTCTCCCACAAGAACCACTCGGCTGATCCTTCTTCAATATGCCCTTCACCAACATGCAGTGTTTCCTTGATTGAATTAGCTCTCACACCAATATTTGCGTCTAGAGCCTTTGCATTGAGGGCTATCTGAAAACGGCTGTGGCGCTGAAGCTGCCTGTGAATGTGGAGTTGGTGGCATGTGAAACCCGCATGTGGAACATTCGTTTGTGTGGGATGCTCTACCAGGTTCATTCCTAGATAATGCATTCAAAGGGCACTAAGCATAGAGTGTGAAAACTGAGTTTCCTTGAGAGCTGCTTGGAAGCCTGATGGTGTGTGAAGTTAGTGAGCCAAATGGAGTTGTTCTCCCACAAGAACCACTCGGCTGATCCTTCTTCAATATGCCCTTCACCAACATGCAGTGTTTCCTTGATTGAATTAGCTCTCACACCAATATTGGCGTCTAGAGCCTTTGCATTGAGGGCTATCTGAAAACGGCTGTGGCGCTGAAGCTGCCTGTGAATGTGGAGTTGGTGGCATGTGAAACCCGCATGTGGAACATTCGTTTGTGTGGGATGCTCTACAGGTTCATTCCTAGATAATGCACTCAAAGGGCACTAAGCATAGAGTGTGAAAACTGAGTTTCCTTGAGAGCTGCTTGGAAGCCTGATGGTGTGTGAAGTTAGTGAGCCAAATGGAGTTGTTCTCCCACAAGAACCACTCGGCTGATCCTTCTTCAATATGCCCTTCACCAACATGCAGTGTTTCCTTGATTGAATTAGCTCTCACACCAATATTTGCGTCTAGAGCCTTTGCATTGAGGGCTATCTGAAAACGGCTGTGGCGCTGAAATTGCCTGTGAATGTGGAGTTGGTGGCATGTGAAACCCGCATGTGGAGCATTCGTTTGTGTGGGATGCTCTCCAACTTCATTTCAGTCCTAGGCACTCAAAGGGCACTAAGCATAGAGTGTGAAAACTGAGTTTCCTTGAGAGCTGCTTGGAAGCCTGATGGTGTGTGAAGTTAGTGAGCCAAATGGAGTTGTTCTCCCACAAGAACCACTCGGCTGATCCTTCTTCAATATGCCCTTCACCAACATGCAGTGTTTCCTTGATTGAATTAGCTCTCACACCAATATTGGCGTCTAGAGCCTTTGCATTGAGGGCTATCTGAAAACGGCTGTGGCGCTGAAGCTGCCTGTGAATGTGGAGTTGGTGGCATGTGAAACCCGCATGTGGAACATTCGTTTGTGTGGGATGCTCTACCAGGTTCATTCCTAGATAATGCACTCAAAGGGCACTAAGCATAGAGTGTGAAAACTGAGTTTCCTTGAGAGCTGCTTGGAAGCCTGATGGTGTGTGAAGTTAGTGAGCCAAATGGAGTTGTTCTCCCACAAGAACCACTCGGCTGATCCTTCTTCAATATGCCCTTCACCAACATGCAGTGTTTCCTTGATTGAATTAGCTCTCACACCAATATTGGCGTCTAGAGCCTTTGCATTGAGGGCTATCTGAAAACGGCTGTGGCGCTGAAGCTGCCTGTGAATGTGGAGTTGGTGGCATGTGAAACCCGCATGTGGAACATTCGTTTGTGTGGGATGCTCTACCAGGTTCATTCCTAGATAATGCACTCAAAGGGCACTAAGCATAGAGTGTGAAAACTGAGTTTCCTTGAGAGCTGCTTGGAAGCCTGATGGTGTGTGAAGTTAGTGAGCCAAATGGAGTTGTTCTCCCACAAGAACCACTCGGCTGATCCTTCTTCAATATGCCCTTCACCAACATGCAGTGTTTCCTTGATTGAATTAGCTCTCACACCAATATTTGCGTCTAGAGCCTTTGCATTGAGGGCTATCTGAAAACGGCTGTGGCGCTGAAGTTGCCTGTGAATGTGGAGTTGGTGGCATGTGAAACCCGCATGTGGAGCATTCGTTTGTGTGGGATGCTCTACCAGGTTCATTCCTAGATAATGCACTCAAAGGGCACTAAGCATAGAGTGTGAAAACTGAGTTTCCTTGAGAGTTGCTTGGAAGCCTGATGGTGTGTGAAGTTAGTGAGCCAAATGGAGTTGTTCTCCCACAAGAACCACTCGGCTGATCCTTCTTCAATATGCCCTTCACCAACATGCAGTGTTTCCTTGATTGAATTAGCTCTCACACCAATATTTGCGTCTAGAGCCTTTGCATTGAGGGCTATCTGAAAACGGCTGTGGCGCTGAAGTTGCCTGGGAATGTGGAGTTGGTGGCATGTGAAACCCGCATGTGGAGCATTCGTTTGTGTGGGATGCTCACCAAGCTTCATTTCAGTCCTAGGCACACAAAGAGCACTAAGCATAGAGTGTGAAAACTGAGTTTCCTTGAGAGCTGCTTGGAAGCCTGATGGTGTGTGAAGTTAGTGAGCCAAATGGAGTTGTTCTCCCACAAGAACCACTCGGCTGATCCTTCTTCAATATGCCCTTCACCAACATGCAGTGTTTCCTTGATTGAATTAGCTCTCACACCAATATTTGCGTCTAGAGCCTTTGCATTGAGGGCTATCTGAAAACGGCTGTGGCGCTGAAGTTGCCTGGGAATGTGGAGTTGGTGGCATGTGAAATCCGCATGTGGAGCATTCGTTTGTGTGGATGCTCACCAAGCTTCATTTCAGTCCTAGGCACACAAAGAGCACTAAGCATAGAGTGTGAAAACTGAGTTTCCTTGAGAGCTGCTTGGAAGCCTGATGGTGTGTGAAGTTAGTGAGCCAAATGGAGTTGTTCTCCCACAAGAACCACTCGGCTGATCCTTCTTCAATATGCCCTTCACCAACATGCAGTGTTTCCTTGATTGAATTAGCTCTCACACCAATATTTGCATCTAGAGCCTTTGCATTGAGGGCTATCTGAAAACGGCTGTGGCGCTGAAGTTGCCTGTGAATGTGGAGTTGGTGGCATGTGAAACCCGCATGTGGAGCATTCGTTTGTGTGGGATGCTCTACCAGGTTCATTCCTAGATAATGCACTCAAAGGGCACTAAGCATAGAGTGTGAAAACTGAGTTTCCTTGAGAGCTGCTTGGAAGCCTGATGGTGTGTGAAGTTAGTGAGCCAAATGGAGTTGTTCTCCCACAAGAACCACTCGGCTGATCCTTCTTCAATATGCCCTTCACCAACATGCAGTGTTTCCTTGATTGAATTAGCTCTCACACCAATATTTGCGTCTAGAGCCTTTGCATTGAGGGCTATCTGAAAACGGCTGTGGCGCTGAAGTTGCCTGTGAATGTGGAGTTGGTGGCATGTGAAACCCGCATGTGGAGCATTCGTTTGTGTGGGATGCTCTACCAGGTTCATTCCTAGATAATGCACTCAAAGGGCACTAAGCATAGAGTGTGAAAACTGAGTTTCCTTGAGAGCTGCTTGGAAGCCTGATGGTGTGTGAAGTTAGTGAGCCAAATGGAGTTGTTCTCCCACAAGAACCACTCGGCTGATCCTTCTTCAATATGCCCTTCACCAACATGCAGTGTTTCCTTGATTGAATTAGCTCTCACACCAATATTTGCGTCTAGAGCCTTTGAATTGAGGGCTATCTGAAAACGGCTGTGGCGCTGAAGTTGCCTGTAAATGTGGAGTTGGTGGCATGTGAAACCCGCATGTGGAGCATTCGTTTGTGTGGGATGCTCTACCAGGTTCATTCCTATATAATGCACTCAAAGGGCACTAAGCATAGAGTGTGAAAACTGAGTTTCCTTGAGAGCTGCTTGGAAGCCTGATGGTGTGTGAAGTTAGTGAGCCAAATGGAGTTGTTCTCCCACAAGAACCACTCGGCTGATCCTTCTTCAATATGCCCTTCACCAACATGCAGTGTTTCCTTGATTGAATTAGCTCTCACACCAATATTGGCGTCTAGAGCCTTTGCATTGAGGGCTATCTGAAAACGGCTGTGGCGCTGAAGTTGCCTGTGAATGTGGAGTTGGTGGCATGTGAAACCCGCATGTGGAGCATTCGTTTGTGTGGGATGCTCTACCAGGTTCATTCCTAGATAATGCACTCAAAGGGCACTAAGCATAGAGTGTGAAAACTGAGTTTCCTTGAGAGCTGCTTGGAAGCCTGATGGTGTGTGAAGTTAGTGAGCCAAATGGAGTTGTTCTCCCACAAGAACCACTCGGCTGATCCTTCTTCAATATGCCCTTCACCAACATGCAGTGTTTCCTTGATTGAATTAGCTCTCACACCAATATTTGCGTCTAGAGCCTTTGCATTGAGGGCTATCTGAAAACGGCTGTGGCGCTGAAGTTGCCTGTGAATGTGGAGTTGGTGGCATGTGAAACCCGCATGTGGAGCATTCGTTTGTGTGGGATGCTCACCAAGCTTCATTTCAGTCCTAGGCACAAAAAGAGCACTAAGCATAGAGTGTGAAAACTGAGTTTCCTTGAGAGCTGCTTGGAAGCCTGATGGTGTGTGAAGTTAGTGAGCCAAATGGAGTTGTTCTCCCACAAGAACCACTCGGCTGATCCTTCTTCAATATGCCCTTCACCAACATGCAGTGTTTCCTTGATTGAATTAGCTCTCACACCAATATTTGCGTCTAGAGCCTTTGCATTGAGGGCTATCTGAAAACGGCTGTGGCGCTGAAGTTGCCTGTGAATGTGGAGTTGGTGGCATGTGAAACCCGCATGTGGAGCATTCGTTTGTGTGGGATGCTCTACCAGGTTCATTCCTAGATAATGCACTCAAAGGGCACTAAGCATAGAGTGTGAAAACTGAGTTTCCTTGAGAGCTGCTTGGAAGCCTGATGGTGTGTGAAGTTAGTGAGCCAAATGGAGTTGTTCTCCCACAAGAACCACTCGGCTGATCCTTCTTCAATATGCCCTTCACCAACATGCAGTGTTTCCTTGATTGAATTAGCTCTCACACCAATATTTGCGTCTAGAGCCTTTGCATTGAGGGCTATCTGAAAACGGCTGTGGCACTGAAGTTGCCTGTAAATGTGGAGTTGGTGGCATGTGAAACCCGCATGTGGAGCATTCGTTTGTGTGGGATGCTCTACCAGGTTCATTCCTAGATAATGCACTCAAAGGGCACTAAGCATAGAGTGTGAAAACTGAGTTTCCTTGAGAGCTGCTTGGAAGCCTGATGGTGTGTGAAGTTAGTGAGCCAAATGGAGTTGTTCTCCCACAAGAACCACTCGGCTGATCCTTCTTCAATATGCCCTTCACCAACATGCAGTGTTTCCTTGATTGAATTAGCTCTCACACCAATATTTGCGTCTAGAGCCTTTGCATTGAGGGCTATCTGAAAACGGCTGTGGCGCTGAAGTTGCCTGTGAATGTGGAGTTGGTGGCATGTGAAACCCGCATGTGGAGCATTCGTTTGTGTGGGATGCTCTACCAGGTTCATTCCTAGATAATGCACTCAAAGGGCACTAAGCATAGAGTGTGAAAACTGAGTTTCCTTGAGAGCTGCTTGGAAGCCTGATGGTGTGTGAAGTTAGTGAGCCAAATGGAGTTGTTCTCCCACAAGAACCACTCGGCTGATCCTTCTTCAATATGCCCTTCACCAACATGCAGTGTTTCCTTGATTGAATTAGCTCTCACACCAATATTTGCGTCTAGAGCCTTTGCATTGAGGGCTATCTGAAAACGGCTGTGGCGCTGAAATTGCCTGTGAATGTGGAGTTGGTGGCATGTGAAACCCGCATGTGGAGCATTCGTTTGTGTGGGATGCTCTCCAACTTCATTTCAGTCCTAGGCACTCAAACGGCACTAAGCATAGAGTGTGAAAACTGAGTTTCCTTGAGAGCTGCTTGGAAGCCTGATGGTGTGTGAAGTTAGTGAGCCAAATGGAGTTGTTCTCCCACAAGAACCACTCGGCTGATCCTTCTTCAATATGCCCTTCACCAACATGCAGTGTTTCCTTGATTGAATTAGCTCTCACACCAATATTTGCGTCTAGAGCCTTTGCATTGAGGGCTATCTGAAAACGGCTGTGGCGCTGAAATTGCCTGTGAATGTGGAGTTGGAGGCATGTGAAACCCGCATGTGGAGCATTCGTTTGTGTGGGATGCTCACCAAGCTTCATTTCAGTCCTAGGCACAAAAAGAGCACTAAGCATAGAGTGTGAAAACTGAGTTTCCTTGAGAGCTGCTTGGAAGCCTGATGGTGTGTGAAGTTAGTGAGCCAAATGGAGTTGTTCTCCCACAAGAACCACTCGGCTGATCCTTCTTCAATATGCCCTTCACCAACATGCAGTGTTTCCTTGATTGAATTAGCTCTCACACCAATATTTGCGTCTAGAGCCTTTGCATTGAGGGCTATCTGAAAACGGCTGTGGCGCTGAAGTTGCCTGTGAATGTGGAGTTGGTGGCATGTGAAACCCGCATGTGGAGCATTCGTTTGTGTGGGATGCTCTCCAACTTCATTTCAGTCCTAGGCACTCAAACGGCACTAAGCATAGAGTGTGAAAACTGAGTTTCCTTGAGAGCTGCTTGGAAGCCTGATGGTGTGTGAAGTTAGTGAGCCAAATGGAGTTGTTCTCCCACAAGAACCACTCAGCTGATCCTTCTTCAATATGCCCTTCACCAACATGCAGTGTTTCCTTGATTGAATTAGCTCTCACACCAATATTGGCATGTAGAGCCTTTGCATTGAGGGCTATCTGAAAACGGCTGTGGCGCTGAAGCTGCCTGTGAATGTGGAGTTGGTGGCATGTGAAACCCGCATGTGGAACATTCGTTTGTGTGGGATGCTCTACCAGGTTCATTCCTAGATAATGCACTCAAAGGGCACTAAGCATAGAGTGTGAAAACTGAGTTTCCTTGAGAGCTGCTTGGAAGCCTGATGGTGTGTGAAGTTAGTGAGCCAAATGGAGTTGTTCTCCCACAAGAACCACTCGGCTGATCCTTCTTCAATATGCCCTTCACCAACATGCAGTGTTTCCTTGATTGAATTAGCTCTCACACCAATATTTGCGTCTAGAGCCTTTGCATTGAGGGCTATCTGAAAACGGCTGTGGCGCTGAAGCTGCCTGTGAATGTGGAGTTGGTGGCATGTGAAACCCGCATGTGGAACATTCGTTTGTGTGGGATGCTCTACCAGGTTCATTCCTAGATAATGCATTCAAAGGGCACTAAGCATAGAGTGTGAAAACTGAGTTTCCTTGAGAGCTGCTTGGAAGCCTGATGGTGTGTGAAGTTAGTGAGCCAAATGGAGTTGTTCTCCCACAAGAACCACTCGGCTGATCCTTCTTCAATATGCCCTTCACCAACATGCAGTGTTTCCTTGATTGAATTAGCTCTCACACCAATATTGGCGTCTAGAGCCTTTGCATTGAGGGCTATCTGAAAACGGCTGTGGCGCTGAAGCTGCCTGTGAATGTGGAGTTGGTGGCATGTGAAACCCGCATGTGGAACATTCGTTTGTGTGGGATGCTCTACCAGGTTCATTCCTAGATAATGCACTCAAAGGGCACTAAGCATAGAGTGTGAAAACTGAGTTTCCTTGAGAGCTGCTTGGAAGCCTGATGGTGTGTGAAGTTAGTGAGCCAAATGGAGTTGTTCTCCCACAAGAACCACTCGGCTGATCCTTCTTCAATATGCCCTTCACCAACATGCAGTGTTTCCTTGATTGAATTAGCTCTCACACCAATATTTGCGTCTAGAGCCTTTGCATTGAGGGCTATCTGAAAACGGCTGTGGCGCTGAAATTGCCTGTGAATGTGGAGTTGGTGGCATGTGAAACCCGCATGTGGAGCATTCGTTTGTGTGGGATGCTCTCCAACTTCATTTCAGTCCTAGGCACTCAAAGGGCACTAAGCATAGAGTGTGAAAACTGAGTTTCCTTGAGAGCTGCTTGGAAGCCTGATGGTGTGTGAAGTTAGTGAGCCAAATGGAGTTGTTCTCCCACAAGAACCACTCGGCTGATCCTTCTTCAATATGCCCTTCACCAACATGCAGTGTTTCCTTGATTGAATTAGCTCTCACACCAATATTGGCATCTAGAGCCTTTGCATTGAGGGCTATCTGAAAACGGCTGTGGCGCTGAAGCTGCCTGTGAATGTGGAGTTGGTGGCATGTGAAACCCGCATGTGGAACATTCGTTTGTGTGGGATGCTCTACCAGCTTCATTCCTAGATAATGCACTCAAAGGGCACTAAGCATAGAGTGTGAAAACTGAGTTTCCTTGAGAGCTGCTTGGAAGCCTGATGGTGTGTGAAGTTAGTGAGCCAAATGGAGTTGTTCTCCCACAAGAACCACTCGGCTGATCCTTCTTCAATATGCCCTTCACCAACATGCAGTGTTTCCTTGATTGAATTAGCTCTCACACCAATATTGGCGTCTAGAGCCTTTGCATTGAGGGCTATCTGAAAACGGCTGTCTCGCTGAAGTTGCCTGTGAATGTGGAGTTGGTGGCATGTGAAACCCGCATGTGGAGCATTCGTTTGTGTGGGATGCTCTACCAGGTTCATTCCTAGATAATGCACTCAAAGGGCACTAAGCATAGAGTGTGAAAACTGAGTTTCCTTGAGAGCTGCTTGGAAGCCTGATGGTGTGTGAAGTTAGTGAGCCAAATGGAGTTGTTCTCCCACAAGAACCACTCGGCTGATCCTTCTTCAATATGCCCTTCACCAACATGCAGTGTTTCCTTGATTGAATTAGCTCTCACACCAATATTGGCGTCTAGAGCCTTTGCATTGAGGGCTATCTGAAAACGGCTGTGGCGCTGAAGCTGCCTGTGAATGTGGAGTTGGTGGCATGTGAAACCCGCATGTGGAACATTCGTTTGTGTGGGATGCTCTACCAGGTTCATTCCTGGATAATGCACTCAAAGGGCACTAAGCATAGAGTGTGAAAACTGAGTTTCCTTGAGAGCTGCTTGGAAGCCTGATGGTGTGTGAAGTTAGTGAGCCAAATGGAGTTGTTCTCCCACAAGAACCACTTGGCTGATCCTTCTTCAATATGCCCTTCACCAACATGCAGTGTTTCCTTGATTGAATTAGCTCTCACACCAATATTGGCATCTAGAGCCTTTGCATTGAGGGCTATCTGAAAACGGCTGTGGCGCTGAAGCTGCCTGTGAATGTGGAGTTGGTGGCATGTGAAACCCGCATGTGGAACATTCGTTTGTGTGGGATGCTCTACCAGCTTCATTCCTAGATAATGCACTCAAAGGGCACTAAGCATAGAGTGTGAAAACTGAGTTTCCTTGAGAGCTGCTTGGAAGCCTGATGGTGTGTGAAGTTAGTGAGCCAAATGGAGTTGTTCTCCCACAAGAACCACTCGGCTGATCCTTCTTCAATATGCCCTTCACCAACATGCAGTGTTTCCTTGATTGAATTAGCTCTCACACCAATATTGGCGTCTAGAGCCTTTGCATTGAGGGCTATCTGAAAACGGCTGTGGCGCTGAAGCTGCCTGTGAATGTGGAGTTGGTGGCATGTGAAACCCGCATGTGGAACATTCGTTTGTGTGGGATGCTCTACCAGGTTCATTCCTAGATAATGCACTCAAAGGGCACTAAGCATAGAGTGTGAAAACTGAGTTTCCTTGAGAGCTGCTTGGAAGCCTGATGGTGTGTGAAGTTAGTGAGCCAAATGGAGTTGTTCTCCCACAAGAACCACTCGGCTGATCCTTCTTCAATATGCCCTTCACCAACATGCAGTGTTTCCTTGATTGAATTAGCTCTCACACCAATATTGGCGTCTAGAGCCTTTGCATTGAGGGCTATCTGAAAACGGCTGTGGCGCTGAAGCTGCCTGTGAATGTGGAGTTGGTGGCATGTGAAACCCGCATGTGGAACATTCGTTTGTGTGGGATGCTCTACCAGGTTCATTCCTGGATAATGCACTCAAAGGGCACTAAGCATAGAGTGTGAAAACTGAGTTTCCTTGAGAGCTGCTTGGAAGCCTGATGGTGTGTGAAGTTAGTGAGCCAAATGGAGTTGTTCTCCCACAAGAACCACTCGGCTGATCCTTCTTCAATATGCCCTTCACCAACATGCAGTGTTTCCTTGATTGAATTAGCTCTCACACCAATATTTGCGTCTAGAGCCTTTGCATTGAGGGCTATCTGAAAACGGCTGTGGCGCTGAAGTTGCCTGTGAATGTGGAGTTGGTGGCATGTGAAACCCGCATGTGGAGCATTCGTTTGTGTGGGATGCTCTACCAGGTTCATTCCTAGATAATGCACTCAAAGGGCACTAAGCATAGAGTGTGAAAACTGAGTTTCCTTGAGAGCTGCTTGGAAGCCTGATGGTGTGTGAAGTTAGTGAGCCAAATGGAGTTGTTCTCCCACAAGAACCACTCGGCTGATCCTTCTTCAATATGCCCTTCACCAACATGCAGTGTTTCCTTGATTGAATTAGCTCTCACACCAATATTTGCGTCTAGAGCCTTTGCATTGAGGGCTATCTGAAAACGGCTGTGGCGCTGAAGTTGCCTGGGAATGTGGAGTTGGTGGCATGTGAAACCCGCATGTGGAGCATTCGTTTGTGTGGGATGCTCACCAAGCTTCATTTCAGTCCTAGGCACACAAAGAGCACTAAGCATAGAGTGTGAAAACTGAGTTTCCTTGAGAGCTGCTTGGAAGCCTGATGGTGTGTGAAGTTAGTGAGCCAAATGGAGTTGTTCTCCCACAAGAACCACTCGGCTGATCCTTCTTCAATATGCCCTTCACCAACATGCAGTGTTTCCTTGATTGAATTAGCTCTCACACCAATATTTGCGTCTAGAGCCTTTGCATTGAGGGCTATCTGAAAACGGCTGTGGCGCTGAAGTTGCCTGGGAATGTGGAGTTGGTGGCATGTGAAACCCGCATGTGGAGCATTCGTTTGTGTGGGATGCTCACCAAGCTTCATTTCAGTCCTAGGCACACAAAGAGCACTAAGCATAGAGTGTGAAAACTGAGTTTCCTTGAGAGCTGCTTGGAAGCCTGATGGTGTGTGAAGTTAGTGAGCCAAATGGAGTTGTTCTCCCACAAGAACCACTCGGCTGATCCTTCTTCAATATGCCCTTCACCAACATGCAGTGTTTCCTTGATTGAATTAGCTCTCACACCAATATTTGCATCTAGAGCCTTTGCATTGAGGGCTATCTGAAAACGGCTGTGGCGCTGAAGTTGCCTGGGAATGTGGAGTTGGTGGCATGTGAAACCCGCATGTGGAGCATTCGTTTGTGTGGGATGCTCACCAAGCTTCATTTCAGTCCTAGGCACAAAAAGAGCACTAAGCATAGAGTGTGAAAACTGAGTTTCCTTGAGAGCTGCTTGGAAGCCTGATGGTGTGTGAAGTTAGTGAGCCAAATGGAGTTGTTCTCCCACAAGAACCACTCGGCTGATCCTTCTTCAATATGCCCTTCACCAACATGCAGTGTTTCCTTGATTGAATTAGCTCTCACACCAATATTTGCGTCTAGAGCCTTTGCATTGAGGGCTATCTGAAACGGCTGTGGCGCTGAAGTTGCCTGTGAATGTGGAGTTGGTGGCATGTGAAACCCGCACGTGGAGCATTCGTTTGTGTGGGATGCTCTACCAGGTTCATTCCTAGATAATGCACTCAAAGGGCACTAAGCATAGAGTGTGAAAACTGAGTTTCCTTGAGAGCTGCTTGGAAGCCTGATGGTGTGTGAAGTTAGTGAGCCAAATGGAGTTGTTCTCCCACAAGAACCACTCGGCTGATCCTTCTTCAATATGCCCTTCACCAACATGCAGTGTTTCCTTGATTGAATTAGCTCTCACACCAATATTGGCGTCTAGAGCCTTTGCATTGAGGGCTATCTGAAAACGGCTGTGGCGCTGAAATTGCCTGTGAATGTGGAGTTGGTGGCATGTGAAACCCGCATGTGGAGCATTCGTTTGTGTGGGATGCTGACCAAGCTTCATTTCAGTCCTAGGCACTCAAAGGGCACTAAGCATAGAGTGTGAAAACTGAGTTTCCTTGAGAGCTGCTTGGAAGCCTGATGGTGTGTGAAGTTAGTGAGCCAAATGGAGTTGTTCTCCCACAAGAACCACTCGGCTGATCCTTCTTCAATATGCCCTTCACCAACATGCAGTGTTTCCTTGATTGAATTAGCTCTCACACCAATATTTGCGTCTAGAGCCTTTGCATTGAGGGCTATCTGAAAACGGCAGTGGCGCTGAAGCTGCCTGTGAATGTGGAGTTGGTGGCATGTGAAACCTGCATGTGGAACATTCGTTTGTGTGGGATGCTCTACCAGGTTCATTCCTAGATAATGCACTCAAAGGGCGCTAAGCATAGAGTGTGAAAACTGAGTTTCCTTGAGAGCTGCTTGGAAGCCTGATGGTGTGTGAAGTTAGTGAGCCAAATGGAGTTGTTCTCCCACAAGAACCACTCGGCTGATCCTTCTTCAATATGCCCTTCACCAACATGCAGTGTTTCCTTGATTGAATTAGCTCTCACACCAATATTTGCGTCTAGAGCATTTGCATTGAGGGCTATCTGAAAACGGCTGTGGCGCTGGAGCTGCCTGTGAATGTGGAGTTGGTGGCATGTGAAACCCGCATGTGGAGCATTCGTTTGTGTGGGATGCTCTACCAGGTTCATTCCTAGATAATGCACTCAAAGGGCACTAAGCATAGAGTGTGAAAACTGAGTTTCCTTGAGAGCTGCTTGGAAGCCTGATGGTGTGTGAAGTTAGTGAGCCAAATGGAGTTGTTCTCCCACAAGAACCACTCGGCTGATCCTTCTTCAATATGCCCTTCACCAACATGCAGTGTTTCCTTGATTGAATTAGCTCTCACACCAATATTTGCGTCTAGAGCCTTTGCATTGAGGGCTATCTGAAAACGGCTGTGGCGCTGAAGTTGCCTGTGAATGTGGAGTTGGTGGCATGTGAAACCCGCATGTGGAGCATTCGTTTGTGTGGGATGCTCTACCAGGTTCATTCCTAGATAATGCACTCAAAGGGCACTAAGCATAGAGTGTGAAAACTGAGTTTCCTTGAGAGCTGCTTGGAAGCCTGATGGTGTGTGAAGTTAGTGAGCCAAATGGAGTTGTTCTCCCACAAGAACCACTCGGCTGATCCTTCTTCAATATGCCCTTCACCAACATGCAGTGTTTCCTTGATTGAATTAGCTCTCACACCAATATTTGCGTCTAGAGCCTTTGCATTGAGGGCTATCTGAAAACGGCTGTGGCGCTGAAGTTGCCTGTGAATGTGGAGTTGGTGGCATGTGAAACCCGCATGTGGAGCATTCGTTTGTGTGGGATGCTCTACCAGGTTCATTCCTAGATAATGCACTCAAAGGGCACTAAGCATAGAGTGTGAAAACTGAGTTTCCTTGAGAGCTGCTTGGAAGCCTGATGGTGTGTGAAGTTAGTGAGCCAAATGGAGTTGTTCTCCCACAAGAACCACTCGGCTGATCCTTCTTCAATATGCCCTTCACCAACATGCAGTGTTTCCTTGATTGAATTAGCTCTCACACCAATATTGGCGTCTAGAGCCTTTGCATTGAGGGCTATCTGAAAACGGCTGTGGCGCTGAAATTGCCTGTGAATGTGGAGTTGGTGGCATGTGAAACCCGCATGTGGAGCATTCGTTTGTGTGGGATGCTCTCCAACTTCATTTCAGTCCTAGGCACTCAAAGGGCACTAAGCATAGAGTGTGAAAACTGAGTTTCCTTGAGAGCTGCTTGGAAGCCTGATGGTGTGTGAAGTTAGTGAGCCAAATGGAGTTGTTCTCCCACAAGAACCACTCGGCTGATCCTTCTTCAATATGCCCTTCACCAACATGCAGTGTTTCCTTGATTGAATTAGCTCTCACACCAATATTGGCATCTAGAGCCTTTGCATTGAGGGCTATCTGAAAACGGCTGTGGCGCTGAAGCTGCCTGTGAATGTGGAGTTGGTGGCATGTGAAACCCGCATGTGGAACATTCGTTTGTGTGGGATGCTCTACCAGCTTCATTCCTAGATAATGCACTCAAAGGGCACTAAGCATAGAGTGTGAAAACTGAGTTTCCTTGAGAGCTGCTTGGAAGCCTGATGGTGTGTGAAGTTAGTGAGCCAAATGGAGTTGTTCTCCCACAAGAACCACTCGGCTGATCCTTCTTCAATATGCCCTTCACCAACATGCAGTGTTTCCTTGATTGAATTAGCTCTCACACCAATATTGGCGTCTAGAGCCTTTGCATTGAGGGCTATCTGAAAACGGCTGTGGCGCTGAAGCTGCCTGTGAATGTGGAGTTGGTGGCTTGTGAAACCCGCATGTGGAACATTCGTTTGTGTGGGATGCTCTACCAGGTTCATTCCTAGATAATGCACTCAAAGGGCACTAAGCATAGAGTGTGAAAACTGAGTTTCCTTGAGAGCTGCTTGGAAGCCTGATGGTGTGTGAAGTTAGTGAGCCAAATGGAGTTGTTCTCCCACAAGAACCACTCGGCTGATCCTTCTTCAATATGCCCTTCACCAACATGCAGTGTTTCCTTGATTGAATTAGCTCTCACACCAATATTTGCGTCTAGAGCCTTTGCATTGAGGGCTATCTGAAAACGGCTGTGGCGCTGAAGTTGCCTGTGAATGTGGAGTTGGTGGCATGTGAAACCCGCATGTGGAGCATTCGTTTGTGTGGGATGCTCTACCAGGTTCATTCCTAGATAATGCACTCAAAGGGCACTAAGCATAGAGTGTGAAAACTGAGTTTCCTTGAGAGCTGCTTGGAAGCCTGATGGTGTGTGAAGTTAGTGAGCCAAATGGAGTTGTTCTCCCACAAGAACCACTCGGCTGATCCTTCTTCAATATGCCCTTCACCAACATGCAGTGTTTCCTTGATTGAATTAGCTCTCACACCAATATTTGCGTCTAGAGCCTTTGCATTGAGGGCTATCTGAAAACGACTGTGGCGCTGAAGTTGCCTGTGAATGTGGAGTTGGTGGCATGTGAAACCCGCATGTGGAGCATTCGTTTGTGTGGGATGCTCACCAAGCTTCATTTCAGTCCTAGGCACACAAAGAGCACTAAGCATAGAGTGTGAAACCTGAGTTTCCTTGAGAGCTGCTTGGAAGCCTGATGGTGTGTGAAGTTAGTGAGCCAAATGGAGTTGTTCTCCCACAAGAACCACTCGGCTGATCCTTCTTCAATATGCCCTTCACCAACATGCAGTGTTTCCTTGATTGAATTAGCTCTCACACCAATATTTGCGTCTAGAGCCTTTGCATTGAGGGCTATCTGAAAACGGCTGTGGCGCTGAAGTTGCCTGTGAATGTGGAGTTGGTGGCATGTGAAACCCGCATGTGGAGCATTCGTTTGTGTGGGATGCTCTACCAGGTTCATTCCTAGATAATGCACTCAAAGGGCACTAAGCATAGAGTGTGAAAACTGAGTTTCCTTGAGAGCTGCTTGGAAGCCTGATGGTGTGTGAAGTTAGTGAGCCAAATGGAGTTGTTCTCCCACAAGAACCACTCGGCTGATCCTTCTTCAATATGCCCTTCACCAACATGCAGTGTTTCCTTGATTGAATTAGCTCTCACACCAATATTGGCGTCTAGAGCCTTTGCATTGAGGGCTATCTGAAAACGGCTGTGGCGCTGAAGTTGCCTGTGAATGTGGAGTTGGTGGCATGTGAAACCCGCATGTGGAGCATTCGTTTGTGTGGGATGCTGACCAAGCTTCATTTCAGTCCTAGGCACACAAAGAGCACTAAGCATAGAGTGTGAAAACTGAGTTTCCTTGAGAGCTGCTTGGAAGCCTGATGGTGTGTGAAGTTAGTGAGCCAAATGGAGTTGTTCTCCCACAAGAACCACTCGGCTGATCCTTCTTCAATATGCCCTTCACCAACATGCAGTGTTTCCTTGATTGAATTAGCTCTCACACCAATATTTGCATCTAGAGCCTTTGCATTGAGGGCTATCTGAAAACGGCTGTGGCGCTGAAGTTGCCTGGGAATGTGGAGTTGGTGGCATGTGAAACCCGCATGTGGAGCATTCGTTTGTGTGGGATGCTGACCAAGCTTCATTTCAGTCCTAGGCACACAAAGAGCACTAAGCATAGAGTGTGAAAACTGAGTTTCCTTGAGAGCTGCTTGGAAGCCTGATGGTGTGTGAAGTTAGTGAGCCAAATGGAGTTGTTCTCCCACAAGAACCACTCGGCTGATCCTTCTTCAATATGCCCTTCACCAACATGCAGTGTTTCCTTGATTGAATTAGCTCTCACACCAATATTTGCGTCTAGAGCCTTTGCATTGAGGGCTATCTGAAACGGCTGTGGCGCTGAAGTTGCCTGTGAATGTGGAGTTGGTGGCATGTGAAACCCGCACGTGGAGCATTCGTTTGTGTGGGATGCTCTACCAGGTTCATTCCTAGATAATGCACTCAAAGGGCACTAAGCATAGAGTGTGAAAACTGAGTTTCCTTGAGAGCTGCTTGGAAGCCTGATGGTGTGTGAAGTTAGTGAGCCAAATGGAGTTGTTCTCCCACAAGAACCACTCGGCTGATCCTTCTTCAATATGCCCTTCACCAACATGCAGTGTTTCCTTGATTGAATTAGCTCTCACACCAATATTGGCGTCTAGAGCCTTTGCATTGAGGGCTATCTGAAAACGGCTGTGGCGCTGAAATTGCCTGTGAATGTGGAGTTGGTGGCATGTGAAACCCGCATGTGGAGCATTCGTTTGTGTGGGATGCTGACCAAGCTTCATTTCAGTCCTAGGCACTCAAAGGGCACTAAGCATAGAGTGTGAAAACTGAGTTTCCTTGAGAGCTGCTTGGAAGCCTGATGGTGTGTGAAGTTAGTGAGCCAAATGGAGTTGTTCTCCCACAAGAACCACTCGGCTGATCATTCTTCAATATGCCCTTCACCAACATGCAGTGTTTCCTTGATTGAATTAGCTCTCACACCAATATTGGCGTCTAGAGCCTTTGCATTGAGGGCTATCTGAAAACGGCTGTGGCGCTGAAGCTGCCTGTGAATGTGGAGTTGGTGGCATGTGAAACCTGCATGTGGAACATTCGTTTGTGTGGGATGCTCTACCAGGTTCATTCCTAGATAATGCACTCAAAGGGCACTAAGCATAGAGTGTGAAAACTGAGTTTCCTTGAGAGCTGCTTGGAAGCCTGATGGTGTGTGAAGTTAGTGAGCCAAATGGAGTTGTTCTCCCACAAGAACCACTCGGCTGATCCTTCTTCAATATGCCCTTCACCAACATGCAGTGTTTCCTTGATTGAATTAGCTCTCACACCAATATTGGCGTCTAGAGCCTTTGCATTGAGGGCTATCTGAAAACGGCTGTGGCGCTGAAGTTGCCTGTGAATGTGGAGTTGGTGGCATGTGAAACCCGCATGTGGAGCATTCGTTTGTGTGGGATGCTCTACCAGGTTCATTCCTAGATAATGCACTCAAAGGGCACTAAGCATAGAGTGTGAAAACTGAGTTTCCTTGAGAGCTGCTTGGAAGCCTGATGGTGTGTGAAGTTAGTGAGCCAAATGGAGTTGTTCTCCCACAAGAACCACTCGGCTGATCCTTCTTCAATATGCCCTTCACCAACATGCAGTGTTTCCTTGATTGAATTAGCTCTCACACCAATATTTGCATCTAGAGCCTTTGCATTGAGGGCTATCTGAAAACGGCTGTGGCGCTGAAGTTGCCTGTGAATGTGGAGTTGGTGGCATGTGAAACCCGCATGTGGAGCATTCGTTTGTGTGGGATGCTCACCAAGCTTCATTTCAGTCCTAGGCACACAAAGAGCACTAAGCGTAGAGTGTGAAAACTGAGTTTCCTTGAGAGCTGCTTGGAAGCCTGATGGTGTGTGAAGTTAGTGAGCCAAATGGAGTTGTTCTCCCACAAGAACCACTCGGCTGATCCTTCTTCAATATGCCCTTCACCAACATGCAGTGTTTCCTTGATTGAATTAGCTCTCACACCAATATTTGCGTCTAGAGCCTTTGCATTGAGGGCTATCTGAAAACGGCTGTGGCGCTGAAGTTGCCTGTAAATGTGGAGTTGGTGGCATGTGAAACCCGCATGTGGAGCATTCGTTTGTGTGGGATGCTCTACCAGGTTCATTCCTAGATAATGCACTCAAAGGGCACTAAGCATAGAGTGTGAAAACTGAGTTTCCTTGAGAGCTGCTTGGAAGCCTGATGGTGTGTGAAGTTAGTGAGCCAAATGGAGTTGTTCTCCCACAAGAACCACTCGGCTGATCCTTCTTCAATATGCCCTTCACCAACATGCAGTGTTTCCTTGATTGAATTAGCTCTCACACCAATATTTGCATCTAGAGCCTTTGCATTGAGGGCTATCTGAAAACGGCTGTGGCGCTGAAGTTGCCTGTGAATGTGGAGTTGGTGGCATGTGAAACCCGCATGTGGAGCATTCGTTTGTGTGGGATGCTCTACCAGGTTCATTCCTAGATAATGCACTCAAAGGGCACTAAGCATAGAGTGTGAAAACTGAGTTTCCTTGAGAGCTGCTTGGAAGCCTGATGGTGTGTGAAGTTAGTGAGCCAAATGGAGTTGTTCTCCCACAAGAACCACTCGGCTGATCCTTCTTCAATATGCCCTTCACCAACATGCAGTGTTTCCTTGATTGAATTAGCTCTCACACCAACATTTGCGTCTAGAGCCTTTGCATTGAGGGCTATCTGAAAACGGCTGTGGCGCTGAAGTTGCCTGTGAATGTGGAGTTGGTGGCATGTGAAACCCGCATGTGGAGCATTCGTTTGTGTGGGATGCTGACCAAGCTTCATTTCAGTCCTAGGCACACAAAGAGCACTAAGCATAGAGTGTGAAAACTGAGTTTCCTTGAGAGCTGCTTGGAAGCCTGATGGTGTGTGAAGTTAGTGAGCCAAATGGAGTTGTTCTCCCACAAGAACCACTCGGCTGATCCTTCTTCAATATGCCCTTCACCAACATGCAGTGTTTCCTTGATTGAATTAGCTCTCACACCAATATTTGCGTCTAGAGCCTTTGCATTGAGGGCTATCTGAAAACGGCTGTGGCGCTGAAGTTGCCTGTGAATGTGGAGTTGGTGGCATGTGAAACCCGCATGTGGAGCATTCGTTTGTGTGGGATGCTGACCAAGCTTCATTTCAGTCCTAGGCACACAAAGAGCACTAAGCATAGAGTGTGAAAACTGAGTTTCCTTGAGAGCTGCTTGGAAGCCTGATGGTGTGTGAAGTTAGTGAGCCAAATGGAGTTGTTCTCCCACAAGAACCACTCGGCTGATCCTTCTTCAATATGCCCTTCACCAACATGCAGTGTTTCCTTGGTTGAATTAGCTCTCACACCAATATTTGCGTCTAGAGCCTTTGCATTGAGGGCTATCTGAAAACGGCTGTGGCGCTGAAGTTGCCTGTGAATGTGGAGTTGGTGGCATGTGAAACCCGCATGTGGAGCATTCGTTTGTGTGGGATGCTCTACCAGGTTCATTCCTAGACAATGCACTCAAAGGGCACTAAGCATAGAGTGTGAAAACTGAGTTTCCTTGAGAGCTGCTTGGAAGCCTGATGGTGTGTGAAGTTAGTGAGCCAAATGGAGTTGTTCTCCCACAAGAACCACTCGGCTGATCCTTCTTCAATATGCCCTTCACCAACATGCAGTGTTTCCTTGATTGAATTGCTCTCACACCAATATTTGCGTCTAGAGCCTTTGCATTGAGGTCTATCTGAAAACGGCTGTGGCGCTGAAGTTGCCTGTAAATGTGGAGTTGGTGGCATGTGAAACCCGCATGTGGAGCATTCGTTTGTGTGGGATGCTCTACCAGGTTCATTCCTAGATAATACACTCAAAGGGCACTAAGCATAGAGTGTGAAAACTGAGTTTCCTTGAGAGCTGCTTGGAAGCCTGATGGTGTGTGAAGTTAGTGAGCCAAATGGAGTTGTTCTCCCACAAGAACCACTCGGCTGATCCTTCTTCAATATGCCCTTCACCAACATGCAGTGTTTCCTTGATTGAATTAGCTCTCACACCAATATTGGCGTCTAGAGCCTTTGCATTGAGGGCTATCTGAAAACGGCTGTGGCGCTGAAGTTGCCTGTAAATGTGGAGTTGGTGGCATGTGAAACCCGCATGTGGAGCATTCGTTTGTGTGGGATGCTCTACCAGGTTCATTCCTAGATAATGCACTCAAAGGGCACTAAGCATAGAGTGTGAAAACTGAGTTTCCTTGAGAGCTGCTTGGAAGCCTGATGGTGTGTGAAGTTAGTGAGCCAAATGGAGTTGTTCTCCCACAAGAACCACTCGGCTGATCCTTCTTCAATATGCCCTTCACCAACATGCAGTGTTTCCTTGATTGAATTAGCTCTCACACCAATATTGCGTCTAGAGCCTTTGCATTGAGGGCTATCTGAAAACGGCTGTGGCGCTGAAGTTGCCTGTGAATGTGGAGTTGGTGGCATGTGAAACCCGCATGTGGAGCATTCGTTTGTGTGGGATGCTCTACCAGGTTCATTCCTAGATAATGCACTCAAAGGGCACTAAGCATAGAGTGTGAAAACTGAGTTTCCTTGAGAGCTGCTTGGAAGCCTGATGGTGTGTGAAGTTAGTGAGCCAAATGGAGTTGTTCTCCCACAAGAACCACTCGGCTGATCCTTCTTCAATATGCCCTTCACCAACATGCAGTGTTTCCTTGATTGAATTAGCTCTCACACCAATATATGCATCTAGAGCCTTTGCATTGAGGGCTATCTGAAAACGGCTGTGGCGCTGAAGTTGCCTGTAAATGTGGAGTTGGTGGCATGTGAAACCCGCATGTGGAGCATTCGTTTGTGTGGGATGCTCTACCAGGTTCATTCCTAGATAATGCACTCAAAGGGCACTAAGCATAGAGTGTGAAAACTGAGTTTCCTTGAGAGCTGCTTGGAAGCCTGATGGTGTGTGAAGTTAGTGAGCCAAATGGAGTTGTTCTCCCACAAGAACCACTCGGCTGATCCTTCTTCAATATGCCCTTCACCAACATGCAGTGTTTCCTTGATTGAATTAGCTCTCACACCAATATTTGCGTCTAGAGCCTTTGCATTGAGGGCTATCTGAAAACGGCTGTGGCGCTGAAGTTGCCTGTGAATGTGGAGTTGGTGGCATGTGAAACCCGCATGTGGAGCATTCGTTTGTGTGGGATGCTCTACCAGGTTCATTCCTAGATAATGCACTCAAAGAGCACTAAGCATAGAGTGTGAAAACTGAGTTTCCTTGAGAGCTGCTTGGAAGCCTGATGGTGTGTGAAGTTAGTGAGCCAAATGGAGTTGTTCTCCCACAAGAACCACTCGGCTGATCCTTCTTCAATATGCCCTTCAGCAACATGCAGTGTTTCCTTGATTGAATTAGCTCTCACACCAATATTTGCGTCTAGAGCCTTTGCATTGAGGGCTATCTGAAACGGCTGTGGCGCTGAAGTTGCCTGTGAATGTGGAGTTGGTGGCATGTGAAACCCGCATGTGGAGCATTCATTTGTATGGGATGCTCTCCAAGCTTCATTCAGTCCTAGGCACTCAAAGGGCACTAAGCATAGAGTGTGAAAACTGAGTTTCCTTGAGAGCTGCTTGGAAGCCTGATGGTGTGTGAAGTTAGTGAGCCAAATGGAGTTGTTCTCCCACAAGAACCACTCGGCTGATCCTTCTTCAATATGCCCTTCACCAACATGCAGTGTTTCCTTGATTGAATTAGCTCTCACACCAATATTTGCGTCTAGAGCCTTTGCATTGAGGGCTATCTGAAAACGGCTGTGGCGCTGAAGTTGCCTGTAAATGTGGAGCTGGTGGCATGTGAAACCCGCATGTGGAGCATTCGTTTGTGTGGGATGCTCTACCAGGTTCATTCCTAGATAATGCACTCAAAGGGCACTAAGCATAGAGTGTGAAAACTGAGTTTCCTTGAGAGCTGCTTGGAAGCCTGATGGTGTGTGAAGTTAGTGAGCCAAATGGAGTTGTTCTCCCACAAGAACCACTCGGCTGATCCTTCTTCAATATGCCCTTCACCAACATGCAGTGTTTCCTTGATTGAATTAGCTCTCACACCAATATTTGCGTCTAGAGCCTTTGCATTGAGGGCTATCTGAAAACGGCTGTGGCGCTGAAGTTGCCTGTAATGTGGAGTTGGTGGCATGTGAAACCCGCATGTGGAGCATTCGTTTGTGTGGGATGCTCTACCAGGTTCATTCCTAGATAATGCACTCAAAGGGCACTAAGCATAGAGTGTGAAAACTGAGTTTCCTTGAGAGCTGCTTGGAAGCCTGATGGTGTGTGAAGTTAGTGAGCCAAATGGAGTTGTTCTCCCACAAGAACCACTCGGCTGATCCTTCTTCAATATGCCCTTCACCAACATGCAGTGTTTCCTTGATTGAATTAGCTCTCACACCAATATTTGCGTCTAGAGCCTTTGCATTGAGGGCTATCTGAAAACGGCTGTGGCGCTGAAGTTGCCTGTGAATGTGGAGTTGGTGGCATGTGAAACCCGCATGTGGAGCATTCGTTTGTGTGGGATGCTCTACCAGGTTCATTCCTAGATAATGCACTCAAAGGGCACTAAGCATAGAGTGTGAAAACTGAGTTTCCTTGAGAGCTGCTTGGAAGCCTGATGGTGTGTGAAGTTAGTGAGCCAAATGGAGTTGTTCTCCCACAAGAACCACTAGGCTGATCCTTCTTCAATATGCCCTTCAGCAACATGCAGTGTTTCCTTGATTGAATTAGCTCTCACACCAATATTTGCGTCTAGAGCCTTTGCATTGAGGGCTATCTGAAAACGGCTGTGGCGCTGAAGTTGCCTGTGAATGTGGAGTTGGTGGCATGTGAAACCCGCATGTGGAGCATTCATTTGTATGGGATGCTCTCCAAGCTTCATTCAGTCCTAGGCACTCAAAGGGCACTAAGCATAGAGTGTGAAAACTGAGTTTCCTTGAGAGCTGCTTGGAAGCCTGATGGTGTGTGAAGTTAGTGAGCCAAATGGAGTTGTTCTCCCACAAGAACCACTCGGCTGATCCTTCTTCAATATGCCCTTCACCAACATGCAGTGTTTCCTTGATTGAATTAGCTCTCACACCAATATTTGCGTCTAGAGCCTTTGCATTGAGGGCTATCTGAAAACGGCTGTGGCGCTGAAGTTGCCTGTAAATGTGGAGCTGGTGGCATGTGAAACCCGCATGTGGAGCATTCGTTTGTGTGGGATGCTCTACCAGGTTCATTCCTAGATAATGCACTCAAAGGGCACTAAGCATAGAGTGTGAAAACTGAGTTTCCTTGAGAGCTGCTTGGAAGCCTGATGGTGTGTGAAGTTAGTGAGCCAAATGGAGTTGTTCTCCCACAAGAACCACTCGGCTGATCCTTCTTCAATATGCCCTTCACCAACATGCAGTGTTTCCTTGATTGAATTAGCTCTCACACCAATATTTGCGTCTAGAGCCTTTGCATTGAGGGCTATCTGAAAACGGCTGTGGCGCTGAAGTTGCCTGTGAATGTGGAGTTGGTGGCATGTGAAACCCGCATGTGGAGCATTCGTTTGTGTGGGATGCTCTACCAGGTTCATTCCTAGATAATGCACTCAAAGGGCACTAAGCATAGAGTGTGAAAACTGAGTTTCCTTGAGAGCTGCTTGGAAGCCTGATGGTGTGTGAAGTTAGTGAGCCAAATGGAGTTGTTCTCCCACAAGAACCACTCGGCTGATCCTTCTTCAATATGCCCTTCACCAACATGAAGTGTTTCCTTGATTGAATTAGCTCTCACACCAATATTTGCGTCTAGAGCCTTTGCATTGAGGGCTATCTGAAAACGGCTGTGGCGCTGAAGTTGCCTGTGAATGTGGAGTTGGTGGCATGTGAAACCCGCATGTGGAGCATTCGTTTGTGTGGGATGCTCTACAGGTTCATTCTAGATAATGCACTCAAAGGGCACTAAGCATAGAGTGTGAAAACTGAGTTTCCTTGAGAGCTGCTTGGAAGCCTGATGGTGTGTGAAGTTAGTGAGCCAAATGGAGTTGTTCTCCCACAAGAACCACTCGGCTGATCCTTCTTCAATATGCCCTTCACCAACATGCAGTGTTTCCTTGATTGAATTAGCTCTCACACCAATATTGGCGTCTAGAGCCTTTGCATTGAGGGCTATCTGAAAACGGCTGTGGCGCTGAAGTTGCCTGTGATTGTGGAGTTGTTGCATGTGCAACCCGCAAGTGGAGCATTCGTTTATGTGGGATGCTCACTAAGCTTCATTTCAATCCTAGGCACTGAAAGTGCACTAAGCATAGAGTGTGAAAACTGAGTTTCCTTGAGAGCTGCTTGGAAGCCTGATGGTGTGTGAAGTTAGTGAGCCAAATGGAGTTGTTCTCCCACAAGAACCACTCGGCTGATCCTTCTTCAATATGCCCTTCACCAACATGCAGTGTTTCCTTGATTGAATTAGCTCTCACACCAATATTGGCGTCTAGAGCCTTTGCATTGAGGGCTATCTGAAAACGGCTGTGGCGCTGAAGTTGCCTGTAAATGTGGAGTTGGTGGCATGTGAAACCCGCATGTGGAGCATTCGTTTGTGTGGGATGCTCTACCAGGTTCATTCCTAGATAATGCACTCAAAGGGCACTAAGCATAGAGTGTGAAAACTGAGTTTCCTTGAGAGCTGCTTGGAAGCCTGATGGTGTGTGAAGTTAGTGAGCCAAATGGAGTTGTTA
>NW_026700141.1:0-29338 GCF_030435755.1 Ochotona princeps
AAAGCAAAGCTTAGAGCAATATGGTGTGAGAGCTAATTCAATCAAGGAAACACTGCATGTTGGTGAAGGGCATATTGAAGAAGGATCAGCCGAGTGTTCTTGTGGGAGACAACTCCATTTGGCTCACTAACTTCACACACATCAGGCTTCCAAGCAGCTCTCAAGGAAACTCAGTTTTCACGCTCTATGTTTACTGCCCTTTCAGTGCATTATCTAGGAATGAATCTGGTAGAGCTTGGTCAGCCACACAAACGAATGCTCCACATGCGGGTTTCACATGCCACCAACTCCACATTGACAGGCAACTTCAGCGCCACAGCCGTTTTCAGATAGCCCCTCAATGCAAAGGCTCTAGACGCAAATATTGGGTGTGAGAGCTAATTCAATCAAGGAAACACTGCATGTTGGTGAAGGGCATATTGAAGAAGGATCAGCCGAGTGGTTCTTGTGGGAGAACAACTCCATTTGGCTCACTAACTTCACACACCATCAGGCTTCCAAGCAGC
Organism: Ochotona princeps; assembly: GCF_030435755.1. Classification (NCBI taxonomy): domain Eukaryota; kingdom Metazoa; phylum Chordata; class Mammalia; order Lagomorpha; family Ochotonidae; genus Ochotona; species Ochotona princeps. Next base: position 507 of record NW_026700141.1, read on the forward strand.
TCTCAAGGAAACTCAGTTTTCACACTCTATGCTTAGTGCCCTTTGAGTGCATTATCTAGGAATGAACCTGGTAGAGCATCCCACAAAAACGAATGCTCCACATGCGGGTTTCACATGCCACCAACTCCACATTCACAGGCAACTTCAGCGCCACAGCCGTTTTCAGATAGCCCTCAATGCAAAGGCTCTAGACACAAATATTGGTGTGAGAGCTAATTCAAAGAAGGAAAACACGGCATGTTGGTGAAGGGCATATTGAAGAAGGATCAGCCGAGTGGTTCTTGTAGGAGAACAACTCCATTTGGCTCACTAACTTCACACACCATCAGGCTTCCAAGCAGCTCTCAAGGAAACTCAGTTTTCACACTCTATGTTTAGTGCCCTTTGAGTGCATTATCTAGGAATGAACCTGGTAGAGCATCCCACACAAACGAATGCTCCACATGCGGGTTTCACATGCCACCAACTCCACATTCACAGGCAACTTCAGCGCCACAGCCGTTTTCAGATAGCCCTCAATGCAAAGGCTCTAGACGCAAATATTGGTGTGAGAGCTAATTCAATCAAGGAAACACTGCATGTTGGTGAAGGGCATATTGAAGAAGGATCAGCCGAGTGGTTCTTGTGGAGAACAACTCCATTTGGCTCACTAACTTCACACACCATCAGGCTTCCAAGCAGCTCTCAAGGAAACTCAGTTTTCACACTCTATGCTTAGATGCCCTTTGAGTGCCTAGGACTGAAAAGAAGCTTGGTGAGCATCCCACATAAACGAATGCTCCACATGCGGGTTTCACATGCCACCAACTCCACATTGACAGGCAACTTCAGCGCCACAGCCGTTTTCAGATAGCCCTCAATGCAAAGGCTCTAGACGCAAATATTGGTGTGAGAGCTAATTCAATCAAGGAAACACTGCATGTTGGTGAAGGGCATATTGAAGAAGGATCAGGAGAGTGGTTCTTGTGGGAGAACAACTCCATTTGGCTCACTAACTTCACACACCATCAGGCTTCCAAGCAGCTCTCAAGGAAACTCAGTTTTCACGCTCTATGTTTAGTGCCCTTTGAGTGCATTATCTAGGAATGAACCTGGTAGAGCTTGGTCAGCCACACAAACGAATGCTCCACATGCGGGTTTCACATGCCACCAACTCCACATTGACAGGCAACTTCAGCGCCACAGCCGTTTTCAGATAGCCCTCAATGCAAAGGCTCTAGACGCAAATATTGGTGTGAGAGCTAATTCAATCAAGGAAACACTGCATGTTGGTGAAGGGCATATTGAAGAAGGATCAGCCAAGTGGTTCTTGTGGGAGAACAACTCCATTTGGCTCACTAACTTCACACACCATCAGGCTTCCAAGCAGCTCTCAAGGAAAACTGAGTTTTCACGCTCTATGTTTACTGCCCTTTGAGTGCATTATCTAGGAATGAATCTGGTAGAGCTTGGTCAGCCACACAAACGAATGCTCCACATGCGGGTTTCACATGCCACCAACTCCACATTGACAGGCAACTTCAGCGCCACAGCCGTTTTCAGATAGCCCTCAATGCAAAGGCTCTAGACGCAAATATTGGTGTGAGAGCTAATTCAATCAAGGAAACACTGCATGTTGGTGAAGGGCATATTGAAGAAGGATCAGCCGAGTGGTTCTTGTGGGAGAACAACTCCATTTGGCTCACTAACTTCACACACCATCAGGCTTCCAAGCAGCTCTCAAGGAAAACTCAGGTTTCACGCTCTATGTTTAGTGCCCTTTGAGTGCATTATCTAGGAATGAACCTGGTAGAGCATCCCACACAAACGAATTGCTCCACATGCGGGTTTCACATGCCACCAACTCTACATTCACAGGCAACTTCAGCGCACACAGCCGTTTTCAGATAGCCCTCAATGCAAAGGCTCTAGACGCAAAATATTGGTGTGAGAGCTAATTCAATCAAGGAAACACTGCATGTTGGTGAAGGGCATATTGAAGAAGGATCAGCCGAGTGGTTCTTGTGGGAGAACAACTCCATTTGGCTCACTAACTTCACACACCATCAGGCTTCCAAGCAGCTCTCAAGGAAACTCAGTTTTCACACTCTATGCTTAGTGCCCTTTGAGTGCATTATCTAGGAATGAACCTGGTAGAGCATCCCACACAAACGAATGCTCCACATGCGGGTTTCACATGCCACCAACTCCACATTCACAGGCAACTTCAGCGCCACAGCCGTTTTCAGATAGCCCTCAATGCAAAGGCTCTAGACGCAAATATTGGTGTGAGAGTTAATTCAATCAAGGAAACACTGCATGTTGGTGAAGGGCATATTGAAGAAGGATCAGCCGAGTGGTTCTTGTGGGAGAACAACTCCATTTGGCTCACTAACTTCACACACCATCAGGCTTCCAAGCAGCTCTCAAGGAAACTCAGTTTTCACACTCTATGCTTAGTGCCCTATGAGTGCATTATCTAGGAATGAACCTGGTAGAGCATCCCACACAAACGAATGCTCCCACATGCGGGTTTCACATGCCACCAACTCCACATTGACAGGCAACTTCAGCGCCACAGCGTTTTCAGATAGCCCTCAATGCAAAGGCTCTAGACGCAAATATTGGTGTGAGAGCTAATTCAATCAAGGAAACACTGCATGTTGGTGAAGGGCATATTGAAGAAGGATCAGCCGAGTGGTTCTTGTGGGAGAACAACTCCATTTGGCTCACTAACTTCACACACCATCAGGCTTCCAAGCAGCTCTCAAGGAAACTCAGTTTTCACGCTCTATGTTTACTGCCCTTTCAGTGCATTATCTAGGAATGAATCTGGTAGAGCTTGGTCAGCCACACAAACGAATGCTCCACATGCGGGTTTCACATGCCACCAACTCCACATTGACAGGCAACTTCAGCGCCACAGCCGTTTTCAGATAGCCCTCAATGCAAAGGCTCTAGACGCAAATATTGGTGTGAGAGCTAATTCAATCAAGGGAAACACTGCATGTTGGTGAAGGGCATATTGAAGAAGGATCAGCCGAGTGGTTCTTGTGGGAGAACAACTCCATTTGGCTCACTAACTTCACACACCATCAGGCTTCCAAGCAGCTCTCAAGGAAACTCAGTTTTCACACTCTATGCTTAGTGCCCTTTGAGTGCATTATCTAGGAATGAACCTGGTAGAGCATCCCACAAAAACGAATGCTCCACATGCGGGTTTCACATGCCACCAACTCCACATTCACAGGCAACTTCAGCGCCACAGGCGTTTTCAGATAGCCCTCAATGCAAAGGCTCTAGACACAAATATTGGTGTGAGAGCTAATTCAAAGAAGGAAACACGGCATGTTGGTGAAGGGCATATTGAAGAAGGATCAGCCGAGTGGTTCTTGTAGGAGAACAACTCCATTTGGCTCACTAACTTCACACACCATCAGGCTTCCAAGCAGCTCTCAAGGAAACTCAGTTTTCACACTCTATGTTTAGTGCCCTTTGAGTGCATTATCTAGGAATGAACCTGGTAGAGCATCCCACACAAACGAATGCTCCACATGCGGGTTTCACATGCCACGCAACTCCACATTCACAGGCAACTTCAGCGCCACAGCCGTTTTCAGATAGCCCTCAATGCAAAGGCTCTAGACGCAAATATTGGTGTGAGAGCTAATTCAATCAAGGAAACACTGCATGTTGGTGAAGGGCATATTGAAGAAGGATCAGCCGAGTGGTTCTTGTGGGAGAACAACTCCATTTGGCTCACTAACTTCACACACCATCAGGCTTCCAAGCAGCTCTCAAGGAAACTCAGTTTTCACACTCTATGCTAGTGCCCTTTGAGTGCCTAGGACTGAAAAGAAGCTTGGTGAGCATCCCACATAAACGAATGCTCCACATGCGGGTTTCACATGCCACCAACTCCACATTGACAGGCAACTTCAGCGCCACAGCCGTTTTCAGATAGCCCTCAATGCAAAGGCTCTAGACGCAAATATTGGTGTGAGAGCTAATTCAATCAAGGAAACACTGCATGTTGGTGAAGGGCATATTGAAGAAGGATCAGGAGAGTGGTTCTTGTGGAGAACAACTCCATTTGGCTCACTAACTTCACACACCATCAGGCTTCCAAGCAGCTCTCAAGGAAACTCAGTTTTCACGCTCTATGTTTAGTGCCCTTTGAGTGCATTATCTAGGAATGAACCTGGTAGAGCTTGGTCAGCCACACAAACGAATGCTCCACATGCGGTTTCACATGCCACCAACTCCACATTGACAGGCAACTTCAGCGCCACAGCCGTTTTCAGATAGCCCTCAATGCAAAGGCTCTAGACGCAAATATTGGTGTGAGAGCTAATTCAATCAAGGAAAACACTGCATGTTGGTGAAGGGCATATTGAAGAAGGATCAGCCAAGTGGTTCTTGTGGGAGAACAACTCCATTTGGCTCACTAACTTCACACACCATCAGGCTTCCAAGCAGCTCTCAAGGAAACTGAGTTTTCACGCTCTATGTTTACTGCCCTTTGAGTGCATTATCTAGGAATGAATCTGGTAGAGCTTGGTCAGTCCACACAAACGAATGCTCCAGCATGCGGGTTTCACATGCCACCAACTCACATTGACAGGCAACTTCAGCGCCACAGCCGTTTTCAGATAGCCCTCAATGCAAAGGCTCTAGACGCAAATATTGGTGTGAGAGCTAATTCAATCAAGGAAACACTGCATGCTTGGTGAAGGGCATATTGAAGAAGGATCAGCCGAGTGGTTCTTGTGGGAGAAACAACTCCATTTGGCTCACTAACTTCACACACCATCAGGCTTCCAAGCAGCTCTCAAGGAAACTCAGGTTTCACGCTCTATGTTTAGTGCCCTTTGAGTGCATTATCTAGGAATGAACCTGGTAGAGCATCCCACACAAACGAATGCTCCACATGCGGGTTTCACATGCCACCAACTCTACATTCACAGGCAACTTCAGCGCCACAGCCGTTTTCAGATAGCCCTCAATGCAAAGGCTCTAGACGCAAATATTGTGTGAGAGCTAATTCAATCAAGGAAACACTGCATGTTGGTGAAGGGCATATTGAAGAAGGATCAGCCGAGTGGTTCTTGTGGGAGAACAACTCCATTTGGCTCACTAACTTCACACACCATCAGGCTTCCAAGCAGCTCTCAAGGAAACTCAGTTTTCACACTCTATGCTTAGTGCCCTTTGAGTGCATTATCTAGGAATGAACCTGGTAGAGCATCCCACACAAACGAATGCTCCACATGCGGTTTCACATGCCACCAACTCCACATTCACAGGCAACTTCAGCGCCACAGCCGTTTTCAGATAGCCCTCAATGCAAAGGCTCTAGACGCAAATATTGGTGTGAGAGTTAATTCAATCAAGGAAACACTGCATGTTGGTGAAGGGCATATTGAAGAAGGATCAGCCGAGTGGTTCTTGTGGGAGAACAACTCCATTTGGCTCACTAACTTCACACACCATCAGGCTTCCAAGCAGCTCTCAAGGAAACTCAGTTTTCACACTCTATGCTTAGTGCCCTATGAGTGCATTATCTAGGAATGAACCTGGTAGAGCATCCCACACAAACGAATGCTCCACATGCGGGTTTCACATGCCACCAACTCCACATTGACAGGCAACTTCAGCGCCACAGCCGTTTTCAGATAGCCCTCAATGCAAAGGCTCTAGACGCAAATATTGGTGTGAGAGCTAATTCAAAGAAGGAAACACGGCATGTTGGTGAAGGGCATATTGAAGAAGGATCAGCCGAGTGGTTCTTGTGGGAGAACAACTCCATTTGGCTCACTAACTTCACACACCATCAGGCTTCCAAGCAGCTCTCAAGGGAAACTCAGTTTTCACACTCTATGCTTAGTGCCCTTTGAGTGCCTAGGACTGAAAAGAAGCTTGGTGAGCATCCCACATAAACGAATGCTCCACATGCGGGGTTTCACATGCCACCAACTCCACATTGACAGGCAACTTCAGCGCCACAGCCGTTTTCAGATAGCCCTCAATGCAAAGGCTCTAGACGCAAATATTGGTGTGAGAGCTAATTCAATCAAGGAAACACTGCATGTTGGTGAAGGGCATATTGAAGAAGGATCAGCCGAGTGGTTCTTGTGGGAGAACAACTCCATTTGGCTCACTAACTTCACACACCATCAGGCTTCCAAGCAGCTCTCAAGGAAACTCAGTTTTCACACTCTATGCTTAGTGCCCTTTGAGTGCATTATCTAGGAATGAACCTGGTAGAGCATCCCACAAAAACGAATGCTCCACATGCGGGTTTCACATGCCACCAACTCCACATTCACAGGCAACTTCAGCGCCACAGCCGTTTTCAGATAGCCCTCAATGCAAAGGCTCTAGACACAAATATTGGTGTGAGAGCTAATTCAAAGAAGGAAACACGGCATGTTGGTGAAGGGCATATTGAAGAAGGATCAGCCGAGTGGTTCTTGTAGGAGAACAACTCCATTTGGCTCACTAACTTCACACACCATCAGGCTTCCAAGCAGCTCTCAAGGAAACTCAGTTTTCACACTCTATGTTTAGTGCCCTATGAGTGCATTATCTAGTAGGAATGAACCTGGTAGAGCATCCCTACACAAACGAATGCTCCACATGCGGGTTTCACATGCCACCAACTCCACATTGACAGGCAACTTCAGCGCCACAGCCGTTTTCAGATAGCCCTCAATGCAAAGGCTCTAGACGCAAATATTGGTGTGAGAGCTAATTCAATCAAGGAAACACTGCATGTTGGTGAAGGGCATATTGAAGAAGGATCAGGAGAGTGGTTCTTGTGGGAGAACAACTCCATTTGGCTCACTAACTTCACACACCATCAGGCTTCCAAGCAGCTCTCAAGGAAACTCAGTTTTCACACTCTATGCTTAGTGCCCTTTGTATGGCTAGGACTGAAATGAACCTGGCAGAGCATCCCACACAAACGAATGCTCCACATGCGGGTTTCACATGCCACCAACTCCACATTGACAGGCAACTTCAGCGCCACAGCCGTTTTCAGATAGCCCTCAATGCAAAGGCTCTAGACGCAAATATTGGTGTGAGAGCTAATTCAATCAAGGAAACACTGCATGTTGGTGAAGGGCATATTGAAGAAGGATCAGCCGAGTGGTTCTTGTGGAGGAACAACTCCATTTGGCTCACTAACTTCACACACCATCAGGCTTCCAAGCAGCTCTCAAGGAAACTCAGGTTTCACGCTCTATGTTTAGTGCCCTTTGAGTGCATTATCTAGGAATGAACCTGGTAGAGCATCCCACAAAAACGAATGCTCCACATGCGGGTTTCACATGCCACCAACTCTACATTCACAGGCAACTTCAGCGCCACAGCCGTTTTCAGATAGCCCTCAATGCAAAGGCTCTAGACGCAAATATTGGTGTGAGAGCTAATTCAATCAAGGAAACACTGCATGTTGGTGAAGGGCATATTGAAGAAGGATCAGCCGAGTGGTTCTTGTGGGAGAACAACTCCATTTGGCTCACTAACTTCACACACCATCAGGCTTCCAAGCAGCTCTCAAGGAAACTCAGTTTTCACACTCTATGCTTAGTGCCCTTTGTATGGCTAGGACTGAAATGAACCTGGTAGAGCATCCCACACAAACGAATGCTCCACATGCGGGTTTCACGTGCCACCAACTCCACATTGACAGGCAACTTCAGCGCCACAGCCGTTTTCAGATAGCCCTCAATGCAAAGGCTCTAGACGCAAATATTGGTGTGAGAGCTAATTCAATCAAGGAAACACTGCATGTTGGTGAAGGGCATATTGAAGAAGGATCAGCCGAGTGGTTCTTGTGGGAGAACAACTCCATTTGGCTCACTAACTTCACACACCATCAGGCTTCCAAGCAGCTCTCAAGGAAACTGAGTTTTTACGCTCTATGTTTACTGCCCTTTGAGTGCATTATCTAGGAATGAATCTGGTAGAGCTTGGTCAGCCACACAAACGAATGCTCCACATGCGGGTTTCACATGCCACCAACTCCACATTGACAGGCAACTTCAGCGCCACAGCCGTTTTCAGATAGCCCTCAATGCAAAGGCTCTAGACGCAAATATTGGTGTGAGAGCTAATTCAATCAAGGAAACACTGCATGTTGGTGAAGGGCATATTGAAGAAGGATCAGCCGAGTGGTTCTTGTGGGAGAACAACTCCATTTGGCTCACTAACTTCACACACCATCAGGCTTCCAAGCAGCTCTCAAGGAAACTCAGGTTTCACGCTCTATGTTTAGTGCCCTATGAGTGCATTATCTAGGAATGAACCTGGTAGAGCATCCCACACAAACGAATGCTCCACATGCGGGTTTCACATGCCACCAACTCCACATTGACAGGCAACTTCAGCGCCACAGCCGTTTTCAGATAGCCCTCAATGCAAAGGCTCTAGACGCAAATATTGGTGTGAGAGCTAATTCAATCAAGGAAACACTGCATGTTGGTGAAGGGCATATTGAAGAAGGATCAGCCGAGTGGTTCTTGTGGGAGAACAACTCCATTTGGCTCACTAACTTCACACACCATCAGGCTTCCAAGCAGCTCTCAAGGAAACTCAGTTTTCACACTCTATGCTTAGTGCCCTTTGAGTGCCTAGGACTGAAAAGAAGCTTGGTGAGCATCCCACATAAACGAATGCTCCACATGCGGGTTTCACATGCCACCAACTCCACATTGACAGGCAACTTCAGCGCCACAGCCGTTTTCAGATAGCCCTCAATGCAAAGGCTCTAGACGCAAATATTGGTGTGAGAGCTAATTCAATCAAGGAAACACTGCATGTTGGTGAAGGGCATATTGAAGAAGGATCAGCCGAGTGGTTCTTGTGGGAGAACAACTCCATTTGGCTCACTAACTTCACACACCATCAGGCTTCCAAGCAGCTCTCAAGGAAACTCAGTTTTCACACTCTATGCTTAGTGCCCTTTGAGTGCATTATCTAGGAATGAACCTGGTAGAGCATCCCACAAAAACGAATGCTCCACATGCGGGTTTCACATGCCACCAACTCCACATTCACAGGCAACTTCAGCGCCACAGCCGTTTTCAGATAGCCCTCAATGCAAAGGCTCTAGACACAAATATTGGTGTGAGAGCTAATTCAAAGAAGGAAACACGGCATGTTGGTGAAGGGCATATTGAAGAAGGATCAGCCGAGTGGTTCTTGTAGGAGAAACAACTCCATTTGGCTCACTAACTTCACACACCATCAGGCTTCCAAGCAGCTCTCAAGGAAACTCAGTTTTCACACTCTATGTTTAGTGCCCTATGAGTGCATTATCTAGGAATGAACCTGGTAGAGCATCCCACACAAACGAATGCTCCACATGCGGGTTTCACATGCCACCAACTCCACATTGACAGGCAACTTCAGCGCCACAGCCGTTTTCAGATAGCCCTCAATGCAAAGGCTCTAGACGCAAATATTGGTGTGAGAGCTAATTCAATCAAGGAAACACTGCATGTTGGTGAAGGGCATATTGAAGAAGGATCAGCCGAGTGGTTCTTGTGGGAGAACAACTCCATTTGGCTCACTAACTTCACACACCATCAGGCTTCCAAGCAGCTCTCAAGGAAACTCAGTTTTCACACTCTATGCTTAGTGCCCTTTGAGTGCCTAGGACTGAAAAGAAGCTTGGTGAGCATCCCACATAAACGAATGCTCCACATGCGGGTTTCACATGCCACCAACTCCACATTGACAGGCAACTTCAGCGCCACAGCCGTTTTCAGATAGCCCTCAATGCAAAGGCTCTAGACGCAAATATTGGTGTGAGAGCTAATTCAATCAAGGAAACACTGCATGTTGGTGAAGGGCATATTGAAGAAGGATCAGCCGAGTGGTTCTTGTGGGAGAACAACTCCATTTGGCTCACTAACTTCACACACCATCAGGCTTCCAAGCAGCTCTCAAGGAAACTCAGTTTTCACGCTCTATGTTTAGTGCCCTTTGAGTGCATTATCTAGGAATGAACCTGGTAGAGCTTGGTCAGCCACACAAACGAATGCTCCACATGCGGGTTTCACATGCCACCAACTCCACATTGACAGGCAACTTCAGCGCCACAGCCGTTTTCAGATAGCCCTCAATGCAAAGGCTCTAGACGCAAATATTGGTGTGAGAGCTAATTCAATCAAGGAAACACTGCATGTTGGTGAAGGGCATATTGAAGAAGGATCAGCCGAGTGGTTCTTGTGGGAGAACAACTCCATTTGGCTCACTAACTTCACACACCATCAGGCTTCCAAGCAGTTCTCAAGGAAACTCAGTTTTCACACTCTATGCTTAGTGCCCTTTGAGTGCATTATCTAGGAATGAACCTGGTAGAGCATCCCACACAAACGAATGCTCCACATGCGGGTTTTCACATGCCACCAACTCCACATTCACAGGCAACTTCAGCGCCACAGCCGTTTTCAGATAGCCCTCAATGCAAAGGCTCTAGACGCAAATATTGGTGTGAGAGCTAATTCAATCAAGGAAACACTGCATGTTGGTGAAGGGCATATTGAAGAAGGATCAGCCGAGTGGTTCTTGTGGGAGAACAACTCCATTTGGCTCACTAACTTCACACACCATCAGGCTTCCAAGCAGCTCTCAAGGAAACTCAGTTTTCACACTCTATGCTTAGTGCCCTTTGAGTGCATTATCTAGGAATGAACCTGGTAGAGCATCCCACACAAACGAATGCTCCACATGCGGGTTTCACATGCCACCAACTCCACATTGACAGGCAACTTCAGCGCCACAGCCGTTTTCAGATAGCCCTCAATGCAAAGGCTCTAGACGCAAATATTGGTGTGAGAGCTAATTCAATCAAGGAAACACTGCATGTTGGTGAAGGGCATATTGAAGAAGGATCAGCCGAGTGGTTCTTGTGGGAGAACAACTCCATTTGGCTCACTAACTTCACACACCATCAGGCTTCCAAGCAGCTCTCAAGGAAACTCAGTTTTCACACTCTATGCTTAGTGCCCTTTGAGTGCCTAGGACTGAAAAGAAGCTTGGTGAGCATCCCACATAAACGAATTGTCCACATGCGGGTTTCACATGCCACCAACTCCACATTCACAGGCAACTTCAGCGCCACAGCCGTTTTCAGATAGCCCTCAATGCAAAGGCTCTAGACGCAAATATTGGTGTGAGAGCTAATTCAATCAAGGAAACACTGCATGTTGGTGAAGGGCATATTGAAGAAGGATCAGCCGAGTGGTTCTTGTGGGAGAACAACTCCATTTGGCTCACTAACTTCACACACCATCAGGCTTCCAAGCAGCTCTCAAGGAAACTCAGTTTTCACACTCTATGCTTAGTGCCCTTTGAGTGCATTATCTAGGAATGAACCTGGTAGAGCATCCCACACAAACGAATGCTCCACATGCGGGTTTCACATGCCACCAACTCCACATTGACAGGCAACTTCAGCGCCACAGCCGTTTTCAGATAGCCCTCAATGCAAAGGCTCTAGACACAAATATTGGTGTGAGAGCTAATTCAAAGAAGGAAACACGGCATGTTGGTGAAGGGCATATTGAAGAAGGATCAGCCGAGTGGTTCTTGTAGGAGAACAACTCCATTTGGCTCACTAACTTCACACACCATCAGGCTTCCAAGCAGCTCTCAAGGAAACTCAGTTTTCACACTCTATGTTTAGTGCCCTATGAGTGCATTATCTAGGAATGAACCTGGTAGAGCATCCCACACAAACGAATGCTCCACATGCGGGTTTCACATGCCACCAACTCCACATTGACAGGCAACTTCAGCGCCACAGCCGTTTTCAGATAGCCCTCAATGCAAAGGCTCTAGACGCAAATATTGGTGTGAGAGCTAATTCAATCAAGGAAACACTGCATGTTGGTGAAGGGCATATTGAAGAAGGATCAGCCGAGTGGTTCTTGTGGGAGAACAACTCCATTTGGCTCACTAACTTCACACACCATCAGGCTTCCAAGCAGCTCTCAAGGAAACTCAGTTTTCACACTCTATGCTTAGTGCCCTTTGTATGCCTAGGACTGAAAAGAAGCTTGGTGAGCATCCCACATAAACGAATGCTCCACATGCGGGTTTCACATGCCACCAACTCCACATTGACAGGCAACTTCAGCGCCACAGCCGTTTTCAGATAGCCCTCAATGCAAAGGCTCTAGACGCAAATATTGGTGTGAGAGCTAATTCAATCAAGGAAACACTGCATGTTGGTGAAGGGCATATTGAAGAAGGATAAGGAGAGTGGTTCTTGTGGGAGAACAACTCCATTTGGCTCACTAACTTCACACACCATCAGGCTTCCAAGCAGCTCTCAAGGAAACTCAGTTTTCACGCTCTATGTTTAGTGCCCTTTGAGTGCATTATCTAGGAATGAACCTGTTAGAGCTTGGTCAGCCACACAAACGAATGCTCCACATGCGGGTTTCACATGCCACCAACTCTACATTCACAGGCAACTTCAGCGCCACAGCCGTTTTCAGATAGCCCTCAATGCAAAGGCTCTAGACGCAAATATTGGTGTGAGAGCTAATTCAATCAAGGAAACACTGCATGTTGGTGAAGGGCATATTGAAGAAGGATCAGCCGAGTGGTTCTTGTGGGAGAACAACTCCATTTGGCTCACTAACTTCACACACCATCAGGCTTCCAAGCAGCTCTCAAGGAAACTCAGTTTTCACACTCTATGCTTAGTGCCCTTTGAGTGCATTATCTAGGAATGAACCTGGTAGAGCATCCCACACAAACGAATGCTCCACATGCGGGTTTCACATGCCACCAACTCCACATTCACAGGCAACTTCAGCGCCACAGCCGTTTTCAGATAGCCCTCAATGCAAAGGCTCTAGACGCAAATATTGGTGTGAGAGCTAATTCAATCAAGGAAACACTGCATGTTGGTGAAGGGCATATTGAAGAAGGATCAGCCGAGTGGTTCTTGTGGGAGAACAACTCCATTTGGCTCACTAACTTCACACACCATCAGGCTTCCAAGCAGCTCTCAAGGAAAACTCAGTTTTCACACTCTATGCTTAGTGCCCTATGAGTGCATTATCTAGGAATGAACCTGGTAGAGCATCCCACACAAACGAATGCTCCACATGCGGGTTTCACATGCCACCAACTCCACATTGACAGGCAACTTCAGCGCCACAGCCGTTTTCAGATAGCCCTCAATGCAAAGGCTCTAGACGCAAATATTGGTGTGAGAGCTAATTCAATCAAGGAAACACTGCATGTTGGTGAAGGGCATATTGAAGAAGGATCAGCCGAGTGGTTCTTGTGGGAGAACAACTCCATTTGGCTCACTAACTTTCACACACCATCAGGCTTCCAAGCAGCTCTCAAGGAAACTCAGTTTTTCACACTCTATGCTTAGTGCCCTTTGAGTGCCTAGGACTGAAAAGAAGCTTGGTGAGCATCCCACATAAACGAAATGCTCCACATGCGGGTTTTCACATGCCACCAACTCCACATTGACAGGCAACTTCAGCGCCACAGCCGTTTTCAGATAGCCCTCAATGCAAAGGCTCTAGACGCAAATATTGGTGTGAGAGCTAATTCAATCAAGGAAACACTGCATGTTGGTGAAGGGCATATTGAAGAAGGATCAGCCGAGTGGTTCTTGTGGGAGAACAACTCCATTTGGCTCACTAACTTCACACACCATCAGGCTTCCAAGCAGCTCTCAAGGAAACTCAGTTTTCACACTCTATGCTTAGTGCCCTTTGAGTGCTTTATCTAGGAATGAACCTGGTAGAGCATCCCACACAAACGAATGCTCCACATGCGGGTTTTCACATGCCACCAACTCCACATTCACAGGCAACTTCAGCGCCACAGCCGTTTTCAGATAGCCCTCAATGCAAAGGCTCTAGACGCAAATATTGGGTGTGAGAGCTAATTCAATCAAGGAAACACTGCATGTTGGTGAAGGGCATATTGAAGAAGGATCAGCCGAGTGGTTCTTGTGGGAGAACAACTCCATTTGGCTCACTAACTTCACACACCATCAGGCTTCCAAGCAGCTCTCAAGGAAACTCAGGTTTTCACACTCTATGCTTAGTGCCCTTTGAGTGCATTATCTAGGAATGAACCTGGTAGAACATCCCACAGAAACGAATGCTCCACATGCGGGTTTCACATGCCACCAACTCCACATTGACAGGCAACTTTAGCGCCACAGCCATTTTCAGATAGCCCTCAATGCAAAGGCTCTAGACGCAAATATTGGTGTGAGAGCTAATTCAATCAAGGAAACACTGCATGTTGGTGAAGGGCATATTGAAGAAGGATCAGCCGAGTGGTTCTTGTGGGAGAACAACTCCATTTGGCTCACTAACTTCACACACCATCAGGCTTCCAAGCAGCTCTCAAGGAAACTCAGTTTTCACACTCTATGCTTAGTGCCCTATGAGTGCATTATCTAGGAATGAACCTGGTAGAGCATCCCACACAAACGAATGCTCCACATGCGGGTTTCACATGCCACCAACTCCACATTGACAGGCAACTTCAGCGCCACAGCCGTTTTCAGATAGCCCTCAATGCAAAGGCTCTAGACGCAAATATTGGTGTGAGAGCTAATTCAATCAAGGAAACACTGCATGTTGGTGAAGGGCATATTGAAGAAGGATCAGCCGAGTGGTTCTTGTGGGAGAACAACTCCATTTGGTCTCACTAACTTCACACACCATCAGGCTTCCAAGCAGCTCTCAAGGAAACTCAGTTTTCACACTCTATGCTTAGTGCCCTTTGAGTGCATTATCTAGGAATGAACCTGGTAGAGCATCCCACACAAACGAATGCTCCACATGCGGGTTTCACATGCCACCAACTCCACATTGACAGGCAACTTCAGCGCCACAGCCGTTTTCAGATAGCCCTCAATGCAAAGGCTCTAGACGCAAATATTGGTGTGAGAGCTAATTCAATCAAGGAAACACTGCATGTTGGTGAAGGGCATATTGAAGAAGGATCAGCCGAGTGGTTCTTGTGGGAGAACAACTCCATTTGGCTCACTAACTTCCCACACCATCAGGCTTCCAAGCAGCTCTCAAGGAAACTCAGTTTTCACACTCTATGCTTAGTGCCCTTTGTATGGCTAGGACTGAAATGAACCTGGTAGAGCATCCCACACAAACGAATGCTCCACATGCGGGTTTCACATGCCACCAACTCCACATTCACAGGCAACTTCAGCGCCACAGCCATTTTCAGATAGCCCTCAATGCAAAGGCTCTAGACACAAATATTGGTGTGAGAGCTAATTCAATCAAGGAAACACTGCATGTTGGTGAAGGGCATATTGAAGAAGGATCAGCTGAGTGGTTCTTGTGGGAGAACAACTCCATTTGGCTCACTAACTTCACACACCATCAGGCTTCCAAGCAGCTCTCAAGGAAACTCAGGTTTCACACTCTATGCTTAGTGCCCTTTGAGTGCCTAGGACTGAAAAGAAGCTTGGTGAGCATCCCACATAAACGAATGCTCCACATGCGGGTTTCACATGCCACCAACTCCACATTCACAGGCAACTTTCAGCGCCACAGCCGTTTTCAGATAGCCCTCAATGCAAAGGCTCTAGACGCAAATATTGGTGTGAGAGCTAATTCAATCAAGGAAACACTGCATGTTGGTGAAGGGCATATTGAAGAAGGATCAGCCGAGTGGTTCTTGTGGGAGAACAACTCCATTTGGCTCACTAACTTCACACACCATCAGGCTTCCAAGCAGCTCTCAAGGAAACTCAGTTTTCACACTCTATGCTTAGTGCCCTTTGTATGGTTAGGACTGAAATGAACCTGGTAGAGCATCCCACACAAACGAATGCTCCACATGCGGGTTTCACATGCCACCAACTCCACATTCACAGGCAACTTCAGCGCCACAGCCGTTTTCAGATAGCCCTCAATGCAAAGGCTCTAGACGCAAATATTGGTGTGAGAGCTAATTCAATCAAGGAAACACTGCATGTTGGTGAAGGGCATATTGAAGAAGGATCAGCCGAGTGGTTCTTGTGGGAGAACAACTCCATTTGGCTCACTAACTTCACACACCATCAGGCTTCCAAGCAGCTCTCAAGGAAACTCAGTTTTCACGCTCTATGTTTACTGCCCTTTGAGTGCATTATCTAGGAATGAACCTGTTAGAGCTTGGTCAGCCACACAAACGAATGCTCCACATGCGGGTTTCACATGCCACCAACTCTACATTCACAGGCAACTTCAGCGCCACAGCCGTTTTCAGATAGCCCTCAAAGCAAAGGCTCTAGACGCAAATATTGGTTTGAGAGCTAATTCAAACAAGGAAACACTGCATGTTGGTGAAGGGCATATTGAAGAAGGATCAGCCGAGTGGTTCTTGTGGGAGAACAACTCCATTTGGCTCACTAACTTCACACACCATCAGGCTTCCAAGCAGCTCTCAAGGAAACTCAGTTTTCACACTCTATGCTTAGTGCCCTTTGTATGGTTAGGACTGAAATGAACCTGGTAGAGCATCCCACACAAACGAATGCTCCACATGCGGGTTTCACATGCCACCAACTCCACATTCACAGGCAACTTCAGCGCCACAGCCGTTTTCAGATAGCCCTCAATGCAAAGGCTCTAGACGCAAATATTGGTGTGAGAGCTAATTCAATCAAGGAAACACTGCATGTTGGTGAAGGGCATATTGAAGAAGGATCAGCCGAGTGGTTCTTGTGGGAGAACAACTCCATTTGGCTCACTAACTTCACACACCATCAGGCTTCCAAGCAGCACTCAAGGAAACTCAGTTTTCACACTCTATGCTTAGTGCCCTTTGAGTGCATTATCTAGGAATGAACCTGGTAGAACATCCCACAGAAACGAATGCTCCACATGCGGGTTTTCACATGCCACCAACTCCACATTGACAGGCAACTTTAGCGCCACAGCCATTTTCAGATAGCCCTCAATGCAAAGGCTCTAGACGCAAATATTGGTGTGAGAGCTAATTCAATCAAGGAAACACTGCATGTTGGTGAACGGCATATTGAAGAAGGATCAGCCGAGTGGTTCTTGTGGGAGAACAACTCCATTTGGCTCACTAACTTCACACACCATCAGGCTTCCAAGCAGCTCTCAAGGAAACTCAGTTTTCACACTCTATGCTTAGTGTCCTATGAGTGCATTATCTAGGAATGAACCTGGTAGAGCATCCCACACAAACGAATGCTCCACATGCGGGTTTCACATGCCACCAACTCCACATTCACAGGCAACTTCAGCGCCACAGCCGTTTTCAGATAGCCCTCAATGCAAAGGCTCTAGACGCAAATATTGGTGTGAGAGCTAATTCAATCAAGGAAACACTGCATGTTGGTGAAGGGCATATTGAAGAAGGATCAGCCGAGTGGTTCTTGTGGGAGAACAACTCCATTTGGCTCACTAACTTCACACACCATCAGGCTTCCAAGCAGCTCTCAAGGAAACTCAGTTTTCACACTCTATGCTTAGTGCCCTTTGAGTGCATTATCTAGGAATGAACCTGGTAGAGCATCCCACACAAACGAATGCTCCACATGCGGGTTTCACATGCCACCAACTCCACATTGACAGGCAACTTCAGCGCCACAGCCGTTTTCAGATAGCCCTCAATGCAAAGGCTCTAGACGCAAATATTGGTGTGAGAGCTAATTCAATCAAGGAAACACTGCATGTTGGTGAAGGGCATATTGAAGAAGGATCAGCCGAGTGGTTCTTGTGGGAGAACAACTCCATTTGGCTCACTAACTTCACACACCATCAGGCTTCCAAGCAGCTCTCAAGGAAACTCAGTTTTCACACTCTATGCTTAGTGCCCTTTGTATGGCTAGGACTGAAATGAACCTGGTAGAGCATCCCACACAAACGAATGCTCCACATGCGGGTTTCACATGCCACCAACTCCACATTGACAGGCAACTTTAGCGCCACAGCTCATTTTCAGATAGCCCTCAATGCAAAGGCTCTAGACGCAAATATTGGTGTGAGAGCTAATTCAATCAAGGAAACACTGCATGTTGGTGAAGGGCATATTGAAGAAGGATCAGCCGAGTGCGTTCTTGTGGGAGAACAAACTCCATTTGGCTCACTAACTTCACACACCATCAGGCTTCCAAGCAGCTCTCAAGGAAACTCAGTTTTCACACTCTATGCTTAGTGCCCTATGACGTGCATTATCTAGGAATGAACCTGGTAGAGCATCCCACACAAACGAATGCTCCACATGCGGGTTTCACATGCCACCAACTCCACATTCACAGGCAACTTCAGCGCCACAGCCGTTTTCAGATAGCCCTCAATGCAAAGGCTCTAGACGCAAATATTGGTAGTGAGAGCTAATTCAATCAAGGAAACACTGCATGTTGGTGAAGGGCATATTGAAGAAGGATCAGCCGAGTGGTTCTTGTGGGAGAACAACTCCATTTGGCTCACTAACTTCACACACCATCAGGCTTCCAAGCAGCTCTCAAGGAAACTCAGTTTTCACACTCTATGCTTAGTGCCCTTTGAGTGCATTATCTAGGAATGAACCTGGTAGAGCATCCCACACAAACGAATGCTCCACATGCGGGTTTCACATGCCACCAACTCCACATTCACAGGCAACTTCAGCGCCACAGCCGTTTTCAGATAGCCCTCAATGCAAAGGCTCTAGATGCAAATATTGGTGTGAGAGCTAATTCAATCAAGGAAACACTGCATGTTGGTGAAGGGCATATTGAAGAAGGATCAGCCGAGTGGTTCTTGTAGGAGAACAACTCCATTTGGCTCACTAAACTTCACACACCATCAGGCTTCCAAGCAGCTCTCAAGGAAACTCAGTTTTCACGCTCTATGTTTAGTGCCCTTTGAGTGCATTATCTAGGAATGAACCTGTTAGAGCTTGGTCAGCCACACAAACGAATGCTCCACATGCGGGTTTCACATGCCACCAACTCTACATTCACAGGCAACTTCAGCGCCACAGCCGTTTTCAGATAGCCCTCAATGCAAAGGCTCTAGACGCAAATATTGGTGTGAGAGCTAATTCAATCAAGGAAACACTGCATGTTGGTGAAGGGCATATTGAAGAAGGATCAGCCGAGTGGTTCTTGTGGGGAGAACAACTCCATTTGGCTCACTAACTTCACACACCATCAGGCTTCCAAGCAGCTCTCAAGGAAACTCAGTTTTCACACTCTATGCTTAGTGCCCTTTGAGTGCATTATCTAGGAATGAACCTGGTAGAGCATCCCACACAAACGAATGCTCCACATGCGGGTTTCACATGCCACCAACTCCACATTCACAGGCAACTTCAGCGCCACAGCCGTTTTCAGATAGCCCTCAATGCAAAGGCTCTAGACGCAAATATTGGTGTGAGAGCTAATTCAATCAAGGAAACACTGCATGTTGGTGAAGGGCATATTGAAGAAGGATCAGCCCGAGTGGTTCTTGTGGGAGAACAACTCCATTTGGCTCACTAACTTCACACACCATCAGGCTTCCAAGCAGCTCTCAAGGAAACTCAGTTTTCACACTCTATGCTTAGTGCCCTATGAGTGCATTATCTAGGAATGAACCGGGGTAGAGCATCCACACAAAACGAATGCTCCACATGCGGGTTTCACATGCCACCAACTCCACATTGACAGGCAACTTCAGCGCCACAGCCGTTTTCAGATAGCCCTCAATGCAAAGGCTCTAGACGCAAATATTGGTGTGAGAGCTAATTCAATCAAGGAAACACTGCATGTTGGTGAAGGGCATATTGAAGAAGGATCAGCCGAGTGGTTCTTGTGGGAGAACAACTCCATTTGGCTCACTAACTTCACACACCATCAGGCTTCCAAGCAGCTCTCAAGGAAACTCAGTTTTCACACTCTATGCTTAGTGTCCTTTGAGTGCCTAGGACTGAAAAGAAGCTTGGTGAGCATCCCACATAAACGAATGCTCTCACATGCGGGTTTCACATGCCACCAACTCCACATTCACAGGCAACTTCAGCGCCACAGCCGTTTTCAGATAGCCCTCAATGCAAAGGCTCTAGACGCAAATATTGGTGTGAGAGCTAATTCAATCAAGGAAACACTGCATGTTGGTGAAGGGCATATTGAAGAAGGATCAGCCGAGTGGTTCTTGTGGGAGAGAACAACTCCATTTGGCTCACTAACTTCACACACCATCAGGCTTCCAAGCAGCTCTCAAGGAAACTCAGTTTTCACACTCTATGCTTAGTGCCCTTTGAGTGCATTATCTAGGAATGAACCTGGTAGAGCATCCCACACAAACGAATGCTCCACATGCGGGGTTTCACATGCCACCAACTCCACATTCACAGGCAACTTCAGCGCCACAGCCGTTTTCAGATAGCCCTCAATGCAAAGGCTCTAGATGCAAATATTGGTGTGAGAGCTAATTCAATCAAGGAAACACTGCATGTTGGTGAAGGGCATATTGAAGAAGGATCAGCCGAGTGGTTCTTGTAGGAGAACAACTCCATTTGGCTCACTAACTTCACACACCATCAGGCTTCTAAGCAGCTCTCAAGGAAACTCAGTTTTCACACTCTATGTTTAGTGCCCTATGAGTGCATTATCTAGGAATGAACCTGGTAGAGCATCCCACACAAACGAATGCTCCACATGCGGGTTTTCACATGCCACCAACTCCACATTGACAGGCAACTTCAGCGCCACAGCCGTTTTCAGATAGCCCTCAATGCAAAGGCTCTAGACGCAAATATTGGTGTGAGAGCTAATTCAATCAAGGAAACACTGCATGTTGGTGAAGGGCATATTGAAGAAGGATCAGCCGAGTGGTTCTTGTGGGAGAACAACTCCATTTGGCTCACTAACTTCACACACCATCAGGCTTCCAAGCAGCTCTCAAGGGAAACTCAGGTTTCACACTCTATGCTTAGTGCCCTTTGAGTGCCTAGGACTGAAAAGAAGCTTGGTGAGCATCCCACATAAACGAATGCTCCACATGCGGGTTTCACATGCCACCAACTCCACATTGACAGGCAACTTCAGCGCCACAGCCGTTTTCAGATAGCCCTCAATGCAAAGGCTCTAGACGCAAATATTGGTGTGAGAGCTAATTCAATCAAGGAAACACTGCATGTTGGTGAAGGGCATATTGAAGAAGGATCAGCCGAGTGGTTCTTGTGGGAGAACAACTCCATTTGGCTCAACTAACTTCACACACCATCAGGCTTCCAAGCAGCTCTCAAGGAAACTCAGTTTTCACACTCTATGCTTAGTGCCCTTTGTATGGTTAGGACTGAAATGAACCTGGTAGAGCATCCCACACAAACGAATGCTCCACATGCGGGTTTCACATGCCACCAACTCCACATTGACAGGCAACTTCAGTGCCACAGCCGTTTTCAGATAGCCCTCAATGCAAAGGCTCTAGACGCAAATATTGGTGTGAGAGCTAATTCAATTGAGGAAACACTGCATGTTGGTGAAGGGCATATTGAAGAAGGATCAGCCGAGTGGTCCTTGTGGGAGAGAACAACTCCATTTGGCTCACTAACTTCACACACCATCAGGCTTCCAAGCAGCTCTCAAGGAAACTCAGTTTTCACACTCTATGCTTAGTGCCCTTTGAGGTGCATTATCTAGGAATGAAACCTGGTAGAGCTTGGTCAGCCACACAAACGAATGCTCCACATGCGGGTTTCACATGCCACCAACTCTACATTCACAGGCAACTTCAGCGCCACAGCCGTTTTCAGATAGCCCTCAAAGCAAAGGCTCTAGACGCAAATATTGGTTTTGAGAGCTAATTTCAAATCAAGGAAACACTGCATGTTGGTGAAGGGCATATTGAAGAAGGATCAGCCGAGTGGTTCTTGTGGGAGAACAACTCCATTTGGCTCACTAACTTCACACACCATCAGGCTTCCAAGCAGCTCTCAAGGAAACTCAGTTTTCACACTCTATGCTTAGTGCCCTTTGTATGGTTAGGACTGAAATGAACCTGGTAGAGCATCCCACACAAACGAATGCTCCACATGCGGGTTTCACATGCCACCAACTCCACATTCACAGGCAACTTCAGCGCCACAGCCGTTTTCAGATAGCCCTCAATGCAAAGGCTCTAGACGCAAATATTGGTGTGAGAGCTAATTCAATCAAGGAAACACTGCATGTTGGTGAAGGGCATATTGAAGAAGGATCAGCCGAGTGGTTCTTGTGGGAGAACAACTCCATTTGGCTCACTAACTTCACACACCATCAGGCTTCCAAGCAGCTCTCAAGGAAACTCAGTTTTCACACTCTATGCTTAGTGCCCTTTGAGTGCATTATCTAGGAATGAACCTGGTAGAACATCCCACAGAAACGAATGCTCCACATGCGGGTTTCACATGCCACCAACTCCACATTGACAGGCAACTTTAGCGCCACAGCCATTTTCAGATAGCCCTCAATGCAAAGGTTCTAGACGCAAATATTGGTGTGAGAGCTAATTCAATCAAGGAAACACTGCATGTTGGTGAAGGGCATATTGAAGAAGGATCAGCCGAGTGGTTCTTGTGGGAGAACAACTCCATTTGGCTCCACTGAACTTCACACACCATCAGGCTTCCAAGCAGCTCTCAAGGAAACTCAGTTTTCACACACTCTATGCTTAGTGGCCCTATGAGTGCATTATCTAGGAATGAAACCTGGTAGAGCATCCCACACAAACGAATGCTCCACATGCGGGTTTCACATGCCACCAACTCCACATTGACAGGCAACTTCAGCGCCACAGCCGTTTTCAGATAGCCCTCAATGCAAAGGCTCTAGACGCAAATATTGGCTGTGAGAGCTAATTCAATCAAGGAAACACTGCATGTTGGTGAAGGGCATATTGAAGAAGGATCAGCCGAGTGGTTCTTGTGGGAGAACAAACTCCATTTGGCTCACTAACTTCACACACCATCAGGCTTCCAAGCAGCTCTCAAGGAAACTCAGTTTTCACACCTCTATGCTTAGTGCCCTTTGAGTGCATTATCTAGGAATGAACCTGGTAGAGCATCCCACACAAACGAATGCTCCACATGCGGGTTTCACATGCCACCAACTCCACATTGACAGGCAACTTCAGCGCCACAGCCGTTTTCAGATAGCCCTCAATGCAAAGGCTCTAGACGCAAATATTGGGTGTGAGAGCTAATTCAATCAAGGAAACACTGCATGTTGGTGAAGGGCATATTGAAGAAGGATCAGCCGAGTGGTTCTTGTGGGAGAACAACTCCATTTGGCTCACTAACTTCACACACCATCAGGCTTCCAAGCAGCTCTCAAGGAATCTCAGTTTTCACACTCTATGCTTAGTGCCCTTTGTATGGCTAGGACTGAAATGAACCTGGTAGAGCATCCCACACAAACGAATGCTCCACATGCGGGTTTCACATGCCACCAACTCCACATTCACAGGCAACTTCAGCGCCACAGCCATTTTCAGATAGCCCTCAATGCAAAGGCTCTAGACACAAATATTGGTGTGAGAGCTAATTCAATCAAGGAAACACTGCATGTTGGTGAAGGGCATATTGAAGAAGGATCAGCTGAGTGGTTCTTGTGGGAGAACAACTCCATTTGGCTCACTAACTTCACACACCATCAGGCTTCCAAGCAGCTCTCAAGGAAACTCAGTTTTCACACTCTATGCTTAGTGCCCTTTGTATAGCTAGGAATGAAATGAACCTGGTAGAGCATCCCTCACAAACGAATGCTCCACATGCGGGTTTCACATGCCACCAACTCCACATTGACAGGCAACTTCAGCGCCACAGCCGTTTTCAGATAGCCCTCAATGCGAAGGCTCTAGACGCAAATATTGGTGTGAGAGCTAATTCAATCAAGGAAACACTGCATGTTGGTGAAGGGCATATTGAAGAAGGATCAGCCGAGTGGTTCTTGTGGGAGAACAACTCCATTTGGCTCACTAACTTCACACACCATCAGGCTTCCAAGCAGCTCTCAAGGAAACTCAGGTTTCACACTCTATGCTTAGTGCCCTTTGAGTGCCTAGGACTGAAAAGAAGCTTGGTGAGCATCCCACATAAACGAATGCTCCACATGCGGGTTTCACATGCCACCAACTCCACATTCACAGGCAACTTCAGCGCCACAGCCGTTTTCAGATAGCCCTCAATGCAAAGGCTCTAGACGCAAATATTGGGTGTGAGAGCTAATTCAATCAAGGAAACACTGCATGTTGGTGAAGGGCATATTGAAGAAGGATCAGCTGAGTGGTTCTTGTGGGAGAACAAACTCCATTTGGCTCACTAACTTCACACACCATCAGGCTTCCAAGCAGCTCTCAAGGAAAACTCAGTTTTCACACTCTATGCTTAGTGCCCTTTGTATGGTTAGGACTGAAATGAACCTGGTAGAGCATCCCACACAAACGAATGCTCCACATGCGGGTTTCACATGCCACCAACTCCACAACAGGCAACTTCAGCGCCACAGCCGTTTTCAGATAGCCCTCAATGCAAAGGCTCTAGACGCAAATATTGGTGTGAGAGCTAATTCAATCAAGGAAACACTGCATGTTGGTGAAGGGCATATTGAAGAAGGATCAGCCGAGTGGTTCTTGTGGGAGAACAACTCCATTTGGCTCACTAACTTCACACACCATCAGGCTTCCAAGCAGCTCTCAAGGAAACTCAGTTTTCACGCTCTATGTTTACTGCCCTTTGAGTGCATTATCTAGGAATGAACCTGGTAGAGCTTGGTCAGCCACACAAACGAATGCTCCACATGCGGGTTTCACATGCCACCAACTCTACATTCACAGGCAACTTCAGCGCCACAGCCGTTTTCAGATAGCCCTCAAAGCAAAGGCTCTAGACGCAAATATTGGTTTGAGAGCTAATTCAAACAAGGAAACACTGCATGTTGGTGAAGGGCATATTGAAGAAGGATCAGCCGAGTGGTTCTTGTGGGAGAACAACTCCATTTGGCTCACTAACTTCACACACCATCAGGCTTCCAAGCAGCTCTCAAGGAAACTCAGTTTTCACACTCTATGCTTAGTGCCCTTTGTATGGTTAGGACTGAAATGAACCTGGTAGAGCATCCCACACAAACGAATGCTCCACATGCGGGTTTCACATGCCACCAACTCCACATTCACAGGCAACTTCAGCGCCACAGCCGTTTTCAGATAGCCCTCAATGCAAAGGCTCTAGACGCAAATATTGGTGTGAGAGCTAATTCAATCAAGGAAACACTGCATGTTGGTGAAGGGCATATTGAAGAAGGATCAGCCGAGTGGTTCTTGTGGGAGAACAACTCCATTTGGCTCACTAACTTCACACACCATCAGGCTTCCAAGCAGCACTCAAGGAAACTCAGTTTTCACACTCTATGCTTAGTGCCCTTTGAGTGCATTATCTAGGAATGAACCTGGTAGAACATCCCACAGAAACGAATGCTCCACATGCGGGTTTCACATGCCACCAACTCCACATTGACAGGCAACTTTAGCGCCACAGCCATTTTCAGATAGCCCTCAATGCAAAGGCTCTAGACGCAAATATTGGTGTGAGAGCTAATTCAATCAAGGAAACACTGCATGTTGGTGAAGGGCATATTGAAGAAGGATCAGCCGAGTGGTTCTTGTGGGAGAACAACTCCATTTGGCTCACTAACTTCACACACCATCAGGCTTCCAAGCAGCTCTCAAGGAAACTCAGTTTTCACACTCTATGCTTAGTGTCCTATGAGTGCATTATCTAGGAATGAACCTGGTAGAGCATCCCACACAAACGAATGCTCCACATGCGGGTTTCACATGCCACCAACTCCACATTCACAGGCAACTTCAGCGCCACAGCCGTTTTCAGATAGCCCTCAATGCAAAGGCTCTAGACGCAAATATTGGTGTGAGAGCTAATTCAATCAAGGAAACACTGCATGTTGGTGAAGGGCATATTGAAGAAGGATCAGCCGAGTGGTTCTTGTGGGAGAACAACTCCATTTGGCTCACTAACTTCACACACCATCAGGCTTCCAAGCAGCTCTCAAGGAAACTCAGTTTTCACACTCTATGCTTAGTGCCCTTTGAGTGCATTATCTAGGAATGAACCTGGTAGAGCATCCCACACAAACGAATGCTCCACATGCGGGTTTCACATGCCACCAACTCCACATTGACAGGCAACTTCAGCGCCACAGCCGTTTTCAGATAGCCCTCAATGCAAAGGCTCTAGACGCAAATATTGGTGTGAGAGCTAATTCAATCAAGGAAACACTGCATGTTGGTGAAGGGCATATTGAAGAAGGATCAGCCGAGTGGTTCTTGTGGGAGAACAACTCCATTTGGCTCACTAACTTCCCACACCATCAGGCTTCCAAGCAGCTCTCAAGGAAACTCAGTTTTCACACTCTATGCTTAGTGCCCTTTGTATGGCTAGGACTGAAATGAACCTGGTAGAGCATCCCACACAAACGAATGCTCCACATGCGGGTTTCACATGCCACCAACTCCACATTGACAGGCAACTTTAGCGCCACAGCCATTTTCAAATAGCCCTCAATGCAAAGGCTCTAGACGCAAATATTGGTGTGAGAGCTAATTCAATCAAGGAAACACTGCATGTTGGTGAAGGGCATATTGAAGAAGGATCAGCCGAGTGGTTCTTGTGGGAGAACAACTCCATTTGGCTCACTAACTTCACACACCATCAGGCTTCCAAGCAGCTCTCAAGGAAACTCAGTTTTCACACTCTATGCTTAGTGCCCTATGAGTGCATTATCTAGGAATGAACCTGGTAGAGCATCCCACACAAACGAATGCTCCACATGCGGGTTTCACATGCCACCAACTCCACATTCACAGGCAACTTCAGCGCCACAGCCGTTTTCAGATAGCCCTCAATGCAAAGGCTCTAGACGCAAATATTGGTGTGAGAGCTAATTCAATCAAGGAAACACTGCATGTTGGTGAAGGGCATATTGAAGAAGGATCAGCCGAGTGGTTCTTGTGGGAGAACAACTCCATTTGGCTCACTAACTTCACACACCATCAGGCTTCCAAGCAGCTCTCAAGGAAACTCAGTTTTCACACTCTATGCTTAGTGCCCTTTGAGTGCATTATCTAGGAATGAACCTGGTAGAGCATCCCACACAAACGAATGCTCCACATGCGGGTTTCACATGCCACCAACTCCACATTCACAGGCAACTTCAGCGCCACAGCCGTTTTCAGATAGCCCTCAATGCAAAGGCTCTAGACGCAAATATTGGTGTGAGAGCTAATTCAATCAAGGAAACACTGCATGTTGGTGAAGGGCATATTGAAGAAGGATCAGCCGAGTGGTTCTTGTGGGAGAACAACTCCATTTGGCTCACTAACTTCACACACCATCAGGCTTCCAAGCAGCTCTCAAGGAAACTCAGTTTTCACACTCTATGCTTAGTGCCCTTTGTATGGCTAGGACTGAAATGAACCTGGTAGAGCATCCCACACAAACGAATGCTCCACATGCGGGTTTCACATGCCACCAACTCCACATTCACAGGCAACTTCAGCGCCACAGCCGTTTTCAGATAGCCCTCAAAGCAAAGGCTCTAGACGCAAATATTGGTTTGAGAGCTAATTCAATCAAGGAAACACTGCATGTTGGTGAAGGGCATATTGAAGAAGGATCAGCCGAGTGGTTCTTGTGGGAGAACAACTCCATTTGGCTCACTAACTTCACACACCATCAGGCTTCCAAGCAGCTCTCAAGGAAACTCAGTTTTCACACTCTATGCTTAGTGCCCTTTGTATGGCTAGGACTGAAATGAACCTGGTAGAGCATCCCACACAAACGAATGCTCCACATGCGGGTTTCACATGCCACCAACTCCACATTCACAGGCAACTTCAGCGCCACAGCCGTTTTCAGATAGCCCTCAATGCAAAGGCTCTAGACGCAAATATTGGTGTGAGAGCTAATTCAATCAAGGAAACACTGCATGTTGGTGAAGGGCATATTGAAGAAGGATCAGCCGAGTGGTTCTTGTGGGAGAACAACTCCATTTGGCTCACTAACTTCACACACCATCAGGCTTCCAAGCAGCTCTCAAGGAAACTCAGTTTTCACACTCTATGTTTACTGCCCTTTGAGTGCATTATCTAGGAATGAACCTGGTAGAGCATCCCACACAAACGAATGCTCCACATGCGGGTTTCACATGCCACCAACTCCACATTCACAGGCAACTTCAGCGCCACAGCCGTTTTCAGATAGCCCTCAATGCAAAGGCTCTAGACGCAAATATTGGTGTGAGAGCTAATTCAATCAAGGAAACACTGCATGTTGGTGAAGGGCATATTGAAGAAGGATCAGCCGAGTGGTTCTTGTGGGAGAACAACTCCATTTGGCTCACTAACTTCACACACCATCAGGCTTCCAAGCAGCTCTCAAGGAAACTCAGGTTTCACACTCTATGCTTAGTGCCATTTGTATGGCTAGGACTGAAAAGAAGCTTGGTGAGCATCCCACATAAACGAATGCTCCACATGCGGGTTTCACATGCCACCAACTCCACATTGACAGGCAACTTCAGCGCCACAGCCGTTTTCAGATAGCCCTCAATGCAAAGGCTCTAGACGCAAATATTGGTGTGAGAGCTAATTCAATCAAGGAAACACTGCATGTTGGTGAAGGGCATATTGAAGAAGGATCAGCTGAGTGGTTCTTGTGGGAGAACAACTACATTTGGCTCACTAACTTCACACACCATCAGGCTTCCAAGCAGCTCTCAAGGAAACTCAGTTTTCACGCTCTATGTTTACTGCCCTTTGAGTGCATTATCTAGGAATGAACCA
>NW_026700142.1:0-75019 GCF_030435755.1 Ochotona princeps
AGCCGAGTGGTTCTTGTGGGAGAACAACTCCATTTGGCTCACTAACTTCACACACCATCAGGCTTCCAAGCAGCTCTCAAGGAAACTCAGTTTTCACACTCTATGCTTAGTGCCCTTTGAGTGCCTAGGACTGAAATGAAGCTTGGTGAGCATCCCACAGAAACGAATGCTCCACATGCGAGTTTCAAATGCCACAAACTCTACATTCACAGGCAACTTCAGCGCCACAGCCGTTTTCAGATAGCACTCAATGCAAAGGCTCTAGACGCAAATATTGGTGTGAGAACTAATTCAATCAAGGAAACACTGCATGTTGGTGAAGGGCATATTGAAGAAGGATCAGCCGAGTAGTTCTTGTGGGAGAACAACTCCATTTGGCTCACTAACTTCACACACCATCAGGCTTCCAAGCAGCTCTCAAGGAAACTCAGTTTTCACACTCTATGCTTAGTGCCCTTTGAGTGCATTATCTAGGAATTAACCTGGTAGAGCATCCCACACAAACGAATGCTCCACATGCGAGTTTCACATGCCACCAACTCCACATTCACAGGCAACTTCAGCGCCACAGCCGTTTTCAGATAGCCCTCAGTGCAAAGTCTCTAGATGCAAATATTGGTGTGAGAGCTAATTCAATCAAGGAAACACTGCATGTTGGTGAAGGGCATATTGAAGAAGGATCAGCCGAGTGGTTCTTGTGGGAGAACAACTCCATTTGGCTCACTAACTTCACACACCATCAGGCTTCCAAGCAGCTCTCAAGGAAACTCAGTTTTCACACTCTATGCTTAGTGCCCTTTGAGTGCATTATCTAGGAATGAACCTGGTAGAACATCCCACACAAACGAATGCTCCACATGCGGGTTTCACATGCCACCAACTCCACATTCTCAGGCAACTTCAGCGCCACAGCCGTTTTCAGATAGCCCTCAATGCAAAGGCTCTAGACGCAAATATTGGTGTGAGAGCTAATTCAATCAAGGAAACACTGCATGTTGGTGAAGGGCATA
Source organism: Ochotona princeps (assembly GCF_030435755.1). Lineage (NCBI taxonomy): Eukaryota > Metazoa > Chordata > Mammalia > Lagomorpha > Ochotonidae > Ochotona > Ochotona princeps. The sequence continues at coordinate 1,011 of NW_026700142.1, forward strand.
TTGAAGAAGGATCAGCCGAGTGGTTCTTGTGGGAGAACAACTCCATTTGACTCACTAACTTCACACACCATCAGGCTTCCAAGCAGCTCTCAAGGAAACTCAGTTTCCACACTCTATGCTTAGTGCCCTTTGAGTGCATTATCTAGGAATGAACCTGGTAGAGCATCCCACACAAACGAATGCTCCACATGCGGGTTCACATGCCACCAACTCCACATTCACAGGCAACTTCTGCGCCACAGCCGTTTTCAGATAGCCCTCAATGCAAAGGCTCTAGACGCAAATATTGGTGTGAGAGCTAATTCAATCAAGGAAACACTGCATGTTGGTGAAGGGCATATTGAAGAAGGATCAGCCGAGTGGTTCTTGTGGGAGAACAACTCCATTTGGCTCACTAACTTCACACACCATCAGGCTTCCAAGCAGCTCTCAAGGAAACTCAGTTTTCACACTCTATGCTTAGTGCCCTTTGAGTGCATTATCTAAGAATGAACCTGGTAGAGCATCCCACACAAACGAATGCTCCAATGCGGGTTTCACATGCCACCAACTCCACATTCACAGGCAACTTCAGCGCCACAGCCGTTTTCACATACCACTCAATGCAAAGGCTCTAGAGGCAAATATTGGTGTGAGAGCTAATTCAATCAAGGAAACACTGCATGTTGGTGAAGGGCATATTGAAGAAGGATCAGCCGAGTGGTTCTTGTGGGAGAACAACTCCATTTGGCTCACTAACTTCACACACCATCAGGCTTCCAAGCAGCTCTCAAGGAAACTCAGTTTTCACACTCTATGCTTAGTGCCCTTTGAGTGCATTATCTAGGAATGAACCTGGTAGAGCATCCCACAAAAATGAATGCTCCACATGCGGGTTTCACATGCCACCAACTCTACATTCACAGGCAACTTCAGCGCCACAGCCGTTTTCAGATAGCCCTCAATGCAAAGGCTCTAGACGCAAATATTGGTGTGAGAGCTAATTCAATCAAGGAAACACTGCATGTTGGTGAAGGGCATATTGAAGAAGGATCAGCCGAGTGGTTCTTGTGGGAGAACAACTCCATTTGGCTCACTAACTTCACACACCATCAGGCTTCCAAGCAGCTCTCAAGGAAACTCAGTTTTCACACTCTATGCTTAGTGCCCTTTGAGTGCCTAGGACTGAAATGAAGCTTGGTGAGCATCCCACACAAACGAATGCTCCACATGCGGGTTTCACATGCCACCAACTCTACATTCACAGGCAACTGCAGCGCCACAGCCGTTTTCAGATAGCACTCAATGCAAAGGCTCTAGACGCAAATATTGGTGTGAGAACTAATTCAATCAAGGAAACACTGCATGCTGGTGAAGGGCATATTGAAGAAGGATCAGCCGAGTAGTTCTTGTGGGAGAACACCTCCATTTGGCTCACTAACTTCACACACCATCAGGCTTCCAAGCAGCTCTCAAGGAAACTCAGTTTTCACACTCTATGCTTCGTGCCCTTTGAGTGCATTATCTAGGAATTAACCTGGTAGAGCAACACACAAACGAATGCTCCACATGCGAGTTTCACATGCCACCAACTCCACATTCACAGGCAACTTCAGCGCCACAGCCGTTTTCAGATAGCCCTCAGTGCAAAGGCTCTAGACGCAAATATTGGTGTGAGAGCTAATTCAATCAAGGAAACACTGCATGTTGGTGAAGGGCATATTGAAGAAGGATCAGCCGAGTGGTTCTTGTGGGAGAACAACTCCATTTGGCTCACTAACTTCACACACCATCAGGCTTCCAAGCAGCTCTCAAGGAAACTCAGTTTTCACACTCTATGCTTAGTGCCCTTTGAGTGCATTATCTAGGAATGAACCTGGTAGAGCATCCCACACAAACGAATGCTCCACATGCGGGTTTCACATGCCACCAACTCCACATTCACAGGCAACTTCAGCGCCACAGCCGTTTTCACATACCACTCAATGCAAAGGCTCTAGAGGCAAATATTGGTGTGAGAGCTAATTCAATCAAGGAAACACTGCATGTTGGTGAAGGGCATATTGAAGAAGGATCAGCCGAGTGGTTCTTGTGGGAGAACAACTCCATTTGGCTCACTAACTTCACACACCATCAGGCTTCCAAGCAGCTCTCAAGGAAACTCAGTTTTCACACTCTATGCTTAGTGCCCTTTGAGTGCATTATCTAGGAATTAACCTGGTAGAGCATCCCACACAAACGAATGCTCCACATGCGGGTTTCACATGCCACCAACTCCACATTCACAGGCAACTTCAGCGCCACAGCCGTTTTCAGATAGCCCTCAATGCAAAGGCTCTACACGCAAATATTGGTGTGAGAGCTAATTCAATCAAGGAAACACTGCATGTTGGTGAAGGGCATATTGAAGAAGGATCAGCCGAGTGGTTCTTGTGGGAGAACAACTCCATTTGGCTCACTAACTTCACACACCATCAGGCTTCCAAGCAGCTCTCAAGGAAACTCAGTTTTCACACTCTATGCTTAGTGCCCTTTGAGTGCCTAGGACTGAAATGAAGCTTGGTGAGCATCCCACACAAACGAATGCTCCACATGCGGGTTTCACATGCCACCAACTCTACATTCACAGGCAACTGCAGCGCCACAGCCGTTTTCAGATAGCCCTCAGTGCAAAGGCTCTAGACGCAAATATTGGTGTGAGAGCTAATTCAATCAAGGAAACACTGCATGTTGGTGAAGGGCATATTGAAGAAGGATCAGCCGAGTGGTTCTTGTGGGAGAACAACTCCATTTGGCTCACTAACTTCACACACCATCAGGCTTCCAAGCAGCTCTCAAGGAAACTCAGTTTTCACACTCTATGCTTAGTGCCCTTTGAGTGCATTATCTAGGAATGAACCTGGTAGAGCATCCCACACAAACGAATGCTCCACATGCGGGTTTCACATGCCACCAACTCCACATTCACAGGCAACTTCAGCGCCACAGCCGTTTTCACATACCACTCAATGCAAAGGCTCTAGAGGCAAATATTGGTGTGAGAGCTAATTCAATCAAGGAAACACTGCATGTTGGTGAAGGGCATATTGAAGAAGGATCAGCCGAGTGGTTCTTGTGGGAGAACAACTCCATTTGGCTCACTAACTTCACACACCATCAGGCTTCCAAGCAGCTCTCAAGGAAACTCAGTTTTCACACTCTATGCTTAGTGCCCTTTGAGTGCATTATCTAGGAATTAACCTGGTAGAGCATCCCACACAAACGAATGCTCCACATGCGGGTTTCACATGCCACCAACTCCACATTCACAGGCAACTTCAGCGCCACAGCCGTTTTCAGATAGCCCTCAATGCAAAGGCTCTACACGCAAATATTGGTGTGAGAGCTAATTCAATCAAGGAAACACTGCATGTTGGTGAAGGGCATATTGAAGAAGGATCAGCCGAGTGGTTCTTGTGGGAGAACAACTCCATTTGGCTCACTAACTTCACACACCATCAGGCTTCCAAGCAGCTCTCAAGGAAACTCAGTTTTCACACTCTATGCTTAGTGCCCTTTGAGTGCCTAGGACTGAAATGAAGCTTGGTGAGCATCCCACACAAACGAATGCTCCACATGCGGGTTTCACATGCCACCAACTCTACATTCACAGGCAACTGCAGCGCCACAGCCGTTTTCAGATAGCACTCAATGCAAAGGCTCTAGACGCAAATATTGGTGTGAGAGCTAATTCAATCAGGAAGACACTGCATGTTGGTGAAGGGCATATTGAAAAAGGATCAGCCGAGTGGTTCTTGTGGGAGAACAACTCCATTTGGCTCACTAACTTCACACACCATCAGGCTTCCAAGCAGCTCTCAAGGAAACTCAGTTTTCACACTCTATGCTTAGTGCCCTTTGAGTGCATTATCTAGGAATGAACCTGGTAGAGCATCCCACACAAACGAATGCTCCACATGCGGGTTTCACATGCCACCAACTCCACATTCACAGGCAACTTCAGCGCCACAGCCGTTTTCACATACCACTCAATGCAAAGGCTCTAGAGGCAAATATTGGTGTGAGAGCTAATTCAATCAAGGAAACACTGCATGTTGGTGAAGGGCATATTGAAGAAGGATCAGCCGAGTGGTTCTTGTGGGAGAACAACTCCATTTGGCTCACTAACTTCACACACCATCAGGCTTCCAAGCAGCTCTCAAGGAAACTCAGTTTTCACACTCTATGCTTAGTGCCCTTTGAGTGCATTATCTAGGAATGAACCTGGTAGAGCATCCCACACAAACGAATGCTCCACATGCGGGTTTCACATGCCACCAACTCCACATTCACAGGCAACTTCAGCGCCACAGCCGTTTTCACATACCACTCAATGCAAAGGCTCTAGACGCAACTATTGGTGTGAGATCTAATTCAATCAAGGAAACACTGCATGTTGGTGAAGGGCATATTGAAGAAGGATCAGCTGAGTAGTTCTTGTGGGACAACAACTGCATTTGGCTCACTAACTTCACACACCATCAGGCTTCCAAGCAGCTCTCAAGGAAACTCAGTTTTCACACTCTATGCTTAGTGCCCTTTGAGTGCGTTATCTAGGAATGAACCTGGTAGAGCAACACACAAACGAATGCTCCACATGCGAGTTTCACATGCCACCAACTCCACATTCACAGGCAACTTCAGCGCCACAGCCGTTTTCAGATAGCCCTCAGTGCAAAGGCTCTAGACGCAACTATTGGTGTGAGAGCTAATTCAATCAAGGAAACACTGCATGTTGGTGAAGGGCATATTGAAGAAGGATCAGCCGAGTGGTTCTTGTGGGAGAACAACTCCATTTGGCTCACTAACTTCACACACCATCAGGCTTCCAAGCAGCTCTCAAGGAAACTCAGTTTTCACACTCTATGCTTAGTGCCCTTTGAGAGCATTATCTATAAATGAACCTGGTAGAGCATCCCACACAAACGAATGCTCCACATGCGGGTTTCACATGCCACCAACTCCACATTCACAGGCAACTTCAGCGCCACAGCCGTTTTCACATACCACTCAATGCAAAGGCTCTAGACGCAAATATTGGTGTGAGAGCTAATTCAATCAAGGAAACACTGCATGTTGGTGAAGGGCATATTGAAGAAGGATCAGCCGAGTGGTTCTTGTGGGAGAACAACTCCATTTGGCTCACTAACTTCACACACCATCAGGCTTCCAAGCATCTCTCAAGGAAACTCAGTTTTCACACTCTATGCTTAGTGCCCTTTGAGTGCCTAGGACTGAAATGAAGCTTGGTGAGCATCCCACACAAACGAATGCTCCACATGCGGGTTGCACATGCCACCAACTCTACATTCACAGGCAACTTCAGCGCCACAGCCGTTTTCAGATAGCATTCAATGCAAAGGCTCTAGACGCAAATATTTTTGTGAGAGCTAATTCAATCAAGGAAACACTGCATGTTGGTGAAGGGCATATTGAAGAAGGATCAGCCGAGTGGTTCTTGTGGGAGAACAACTCCATTTGGCTCACTAACTTCACACACCATCAGGCTTCCAAGCAGCTCTCAAGGAAACTCAGTTTTCACACTCTATGCTTAGTGCCCTTTGAGTGCATTATCTAGGAATTAACCTGGTAGAGCAACACACAAACGAATGCTCCACATGCGGGTTTCACATGCCACCAACTCCACATTCACAGGCAACTTCAGCGCCACAGCCGTTTTCAGATAGCCCTCAGTGCAAAGGCTCTAGACGCAAATATTGGTGTGAGAGCTAATTCAATCAAGGAAACACTGCATGTTGGTGAAGGGCATATTGAAGAAGGATCAGCCGAGTGGTTCTTGTGGGAGAACAACTCCATTTGGCTCACTAACTTCACACACCATCAGGCTTCCAAGCAGCTCTCAAGGAAACTCAGTTTCCACACTCTATGCTTAGTGCCCTTTGAGTGCATTATCTAGGAATTAACCTGGTAGAGCATCCCACACAAACGAATGCTCCACATGCGGGTTTCACATGCCACCAACTCCACATTCACAGGCAACTTCAGCGCCACAGCCGTTTTCAGATAGCCCTCAATGCAAAGGCTCTAGACGCAAATATTGGTGTGAGAGCTAATTCAATCAAGGAAACACTGCATGTTGGTGAAGGGCATATTGAAGAAGGATCAGCCGAGTGGTTCTTGTGGGAGAACAACTCCATTTGGCTCACTAACTTCACACACCATCAGGCTTCCAAGCAGCTCTCAAGGAAACTCAGTTTTCACACTCTATGCTTAGTGCCCTTTGAGTGCATTATCTAGGAATGAACCTGGTAGAGCATCCCACACAAACGAATGCTCCACATGCGGGTTTCACATGCCACCAACTCCACATTCACAGGCAACTTCAGCGCCACAGCCGTTTTCAGATAGCCCTCAATGCAAAGGCTCTAGACGCAAATATTGGTGTGAGAGCTAATTCAATCAAGGAAACACTGCATGTTGGTGAAGGGCATATTGAAGAAGGATCAGCCGAGTGGTTCTTGTGGGAGAACAACTCCATTTGGCTCACTAACTTCACACACCATCAGGCTTCCAAGCAGCTCTCAAGGAAACTCAGTTTTCACACTCTATGCTTAGTGCCCTTTGAGTGCCTAGGACTGAAATGAAGCTTGGTGAGCATCCCACACAAACAAATGCTCCACATACGGGTTGCACATGCCACCAACTCTACATTCACAGGCAACTTCAGCGCCACAGCCGTTTTCAGATAGCACTCAATGCAAAGGCTCTAGACGCAAATATTGGTGTGAGAGCTAATTCAATCAGGAAGACACTGCATGTTGTTGAAGGGCATATTGAAGAAGGATCAGCCGAGGGGTTCTTGTGGGAGAACAACTCCATTTGGCTCACTAACTTCACACACCATCAGGCTTCCAAGCAGCTCTCAAGGAAACTAAGTTTTCACACTCTATGCTTAGTGCCCTTTGAGTGCATTATCTAGGAATGAACCTGGTAGAGCATCCCACACAAACGAATGCTCCACATGCGGGTTTCACATGCCACCAACTCCACATTCACAGGCAACTTCAGCGCCACAGCCGTTTTCAGATAGCACTCAATGCAAAGTCTCTAGAGGCAAATATTGGTGTGAGAGCTAATTCAATCAAGGAAACACTGCATGTTGGTGAAGGGCATATTGAAGAAGGATCAGCCGAGTGGTTCTTGTGGGAGAACAACTCCATTTGGCTCACTAACTTCACACACCATCAGGCTTCCAAGCAGCTCTCAAGGAAACTCAGTTTTCACACTCTATGCTTAGTGCCCTTTGAGTGCCTAGGACTGAAATGAAGCTTGGTGAGCATCCCACACAAACGAATGCTCCACATACGGGTTGCACATGCCACCAACTCTACATTCACAGGCAACTTCAGCGCCACAGCCGTTTTCAGATAGCACTCAATGCAAAGGCTCTAGACGCAAATATTGGTGTGAGAACTAATTCAATCAAGGAAACACTGCATGTTGGTGAAGGGCATATTGAAGAAGGATCAGCCGAGTGGTTCTTGTGGGAGAACAACTCCATTTGGCTCACTAACTTCACACACCATCAGGCTTCCAAGCAGCTCTCAAGGAAACTCAGTTTTCACACTCTATGCTTCGTGCCCTTTGAGTGCATTATCTAGGAATTAACTTGGTAGAGCAACACACAAACGAATGCTCCACATGCGAGTTTCACATGCCACCAACTCCACATTCACAGGCAACTTCAGCGCCACAGCCGTTTTCAGATAGCACTCAATGCATAGGCTCTAGACGCAAATATTGTTGTGAGAGCTAATTCAATCAAGGAAACACTGCATGTTGGTGAAGGGCATATTGAAGAAGGATCAGCCGAGTGGTTCTTGTGGGAGAACAACTCCATTTGGCTCACTAACTTCACACACCATCAGGCTTCCAAGCAGCTCTCAAGGAAACTCAGTTTTCACACTCTATGCTTAGTGCCCTTTGAGTGCATTATCTAGGAATGAACCTGGTAGAGCATCCCACACAAACGAATGCTCCACATGCGGGTTTCACATGCCACCAACTCCACATTCACAGGCAACTTCAGCGCCACAGCCGTTTTCAGATAGCATTCAATGCAAAGGCTCTAGACGCAAATATTGGTGTGAGAGCTAATTCAATCAAGGAAACACTGCATGTTGGTGAAGGGCATATTGAAGAAGGATCAGCCGAGTGGTTCTTGTGGGAGAACAACTCCGTTTGGCTCACTAACTTCACACACCATCAGGCTTCCAAGCATCTCTCAAGGAAACTCAGTTTTCACACTCTATGCTTAGTGCCCTTTGAGTGCATTATCTAGGAATGAACCTGGTAGAGCATCCCACACAAACGAATGCTCCACATGCGGGTTTCACATGCCACCAACTCCACATTCACAGGCAACTTCAGCGCCACAGCCGTTTTCAGATAGCCCTCAATGCAAAGGCTCTAGACGCAAATATTGGTGTGAGAACTAATTCAATCAAGGAAACACTGCATGTTGGTGAAGGGCATATTGAAGAAGGATCAGCCGAGTGGTTCTTGTGGGAGAACAACTCCATTTGGCTCACTAACTTCACACACCATCAGGCTTCCAAGCAGCTCTCAAGGAAACTCAGTTTTCACACTCTATGCTTAGTGCCCTTTGAGTGCCTAGGACTGAAATGAAGCTTGGTGAGCATCCCACACAAACGAATGCTCCACATGCGGGTTTCACATGCCACCAACTCCACATTCACAGGCAACTTCAGCGCCACAGCCGTTTTCAGATAGCCCTCAATGCAAAGGCTCTAGACGCAAATATTGGTGTGAGAGCTAATTCAATCAAGGAAACACTGCATGTTGGTGAAGGGCATATTGAAGAAGGATCAGCCGAGTGGTTCTTGTGGGAGAACAACTCCATTTGGCTCACTAACTTCACACACCATCAGGCTTCCAAGCAGCTCTCAAGGAAACTCAGTTTTCACACTCTATGCTTAGTGCCCTTTGAGTGCATTATCTAGGAATGAACCTGGTAGAGCATCCCACACAAACGAATGCTCCACATGCGGGTTTCACATGCCACCCACTCCACATTCACAGCCAACTTCAGCGCCACAGCCGTTTTCAGATAGCCCTCAGTGCAAAGGCTCTAGACGCAAATATTGGTGTGAGAGCTAATTCAATCAAGGAAACACTGCATGTTGGTGAAGGGCATATTGAAGAAGGATCAGCCGAGTGGTTCTTGTGGGAGAACAACTCCATTTGGCTCACTAACTTCACACACCATCAGGCTTCCAAGCAGCTCTCAAGGAAACTCAGTTTTCACACTCTATGCTTAGTGCCCTTTGAGTGCATTATCTAGGAATGAACCTGGTAGAGCATCCCACACAAACGAATGCTCCACATGCGGGTTTCACATGCCACCATCTCCACATTCACAGGCAACTTCAGCGCCACAGCCGTTTTCAGATAGCCCTCAATGCAAAGGCTCTAGACGCAAATATTGGTGTGAGAGCTAAATCAATCAAGGAAACACTGCATGTTGGTGAAGGGCATATTGAAGAAGGATCAGCCGAGTGGTTCTTGTGGGAGAACAACTCCATTTGGCTCACTAACTTCACACACCATCATGCTTCCAAGCAGCTCTCAAGGAAACACAGTTTTCACATTCTATGGTTAGTGCCCTTTGAGTGCATTATCTAGGAATGAACCTGGTAGAACATCCCACACAAACGAATGCTCCACATGCGGGTTTCACATGCCACCAACTCCACATTCACAGGCAACTTCAGCGCCACAGCCGTTTTCAGATAGCATTCAATGCAAAGGCTCTAGAGGCAAATATTGGTGTGAGAGCTAATTCAATCAAGGAAACACTGCATGTTGGTGAAGGGCATATTGAAGAAGGATCAGCCGAGTGGTTCTTGTGGGAGAACAACTCCATTTGGCTCACTAACTTCACACACCATCAGGATTCCAAGCATCTCTCAAGGAAACTCAGTTTTCACACTCTATGCTTAGTACCCTTTGAGTGCATTATCTAGGAATGAACCTGGTAGAGCATCCCACACAAATGAATGCTCCACATGCGGGTTTCACATGCCACCAACTCCACATTCACAGGCAACTTCAGCGCCACAGCCGTTTTCAGATAGCCCTCAATGCAAAGGCTCTAGACGCAAATATTGGTGTGAGAGCTAATTCAATCAAGGAAACACTGCATGTTGGTGAAGGGCATATTGAAGAAGGATCAGCCGAGTGGTTCTTGTGGGAGAACAACTCCATTTGGCTCACTAACTTCACACACCATCAGGCTTCCAAGCAGCTCTCAAGGAAACTCAGTTTTCACACTCTATGCTTAGTGCCCTTTGAGTGCCTAGGACTGAAATGAAGCTTGGTGAGCATCCCACACAAACGAATGCTCCACATGCGGGTTGCACATGCCACCAACTCTACATTCACAGGCAACTTCAGCGCCACAGCCGTTTTCAGATAGCACTCAATGCAAAGGCTCTAGACGCAAATATTGGTGTGAGAGCTAATTCAATCAGGAAGACACTGCATGTTGTTGAAGGGCATATTGAAGAAGGATCAGCCGAGTGGTTCTTGTGGGAGAACAACTCCATTTGGCTCACTAACTTCACACACCATCAGGCTTCCAAGCAGCTCTCAAGGAAACTCAGTTTTCACACTCTATGCTTAGTGCCCTTTGAGTGCATTATCTAGGAATGAACCTGGTAGAGCATCCCACACAAACGAATGCTCCACATGCGGGTTTCACATGCCACCAACTCCACATTCACAGGCAACTTCAGCGCCACAGCCGTTTTCAGATAGCCCTCAATGCAAAGGCTCTAGACGCAAATATTGGTGTGAGAACTAATTCAATCAAGGAAACACTGCATGTTGGTGAAGGGCATATTGAAGAAGCATCAGCCGAGTGGTTCTTGTGGGAGAACAACTCCATTTGGCTCACTAACTTCACACACCATCAGGCTTCCAAGCAGCTCTCAAGGAAACTCAGTTTTCACACTCTATGCTTAGTGCCCTTTGAGTGCCTAGGACTGAAATGAAGCTTGGTGAGCATCCCACACAAACGAATGCTCCACATGCGGGTTTCACATGCCACCAACTCCACATTCACAGGCAACTTCAGCGCCACAGCCGTTTTCAGATAGCCCTCAATGCAAAGGCTCTAGACGCAAATATTGGTGTGAGAGCTAATTCAATCAAGGAAACACTGCATGTTGGTGAAGGGCATATTGAAGAAGGATCAGCCGAGTGGTTCTTGTGGGAGAACAACTCCATTTGGCTCACTAACTTCACACACCATCAGGCTTCCAAGCAGCTCTCAAGGAAACTCAGTTTTCACACTCTATGCTTAGTGCCCTTTGAGTGCCTAGGACTGAAATGAAGCTTGGTGAGCATCCCACACAAACGAATGCTCCACATGCGGGTTTCACATGCCACCAACTCCATATTCACAGGCAACTTCAGCGCCACAGCCGTTTTCAGATAGCCCTCAATGCAAAGGCTCTAGACGCAAATATTGGTGTGAGAGCTAATTCAATCAAGGAAACACTGCATGTTGGTGAAGGGCATATTGAAGAAGGATCAGCCGAGTGGTTCTTGTGGGAGAACAACTCCATTTGGCTCACTAACTTCACACACCATCAGGCTTCCAAGCAGCTCTCAAGGAAACTCAGTTTTCACACTCTATGCTTAGTGCCCTTTGAGTGCATTATCTAGGAATGAACCTGGTAGAGCATCCCACACAAACGAATGCTCCACATGCGGGTTTCACATGCCACCAACTCCACATTCACAGGCAACTTCAGCGCCACAGCCGTTTTCAGATAGCCCTCAATGCAAAGGCTCTAGACGCAACTATTGGTGTGAGATCTAATTCAATCAAGGAAACACTGCATGTTGGTGAAGGGCATATTGAAGAAGGATCAGCCGAGTGGTTCTTGTGGGAGAACAACTCCATTTGGCTCACTAACTTCACACACCATCAGGCTTCCAAGCAGCTCTCAAGGAAACTCAGTTTTCACACTCTATGCTTAGTGCCCTTTGAGTGCCTAGGACTGAAATGAAGCTTGGTGAGCATCCCACACAAACGAATGCTCCACATGCGGGTTTCACATGCCACAAACTCTACATTCACAGGCAACTTCAGCGCCACAGCCGTTTTCAGATAGCACTCAATGCAAAGGCTCTAGACGCAAATATTGGTGTGAGAACTAATTCAATCAAGGAAACACTGCATGTTGGTGAAGGGCATATTGAAGAAGGATCAGCTGAGTAGTTCTTGTGGGAGAACAACTCCATTTGGCTCACTAACTTCACACACCATCAGGCTTCCAAGCAGCTCTCAAGGAAACTCAGTTTTCACACTCTATGCTTTGTGCCCTTTGAGTGCATTATCTAGGAATTAACCTGGTAGAGCAACACACAAACGAATGCTCCACATGCGAGTTTCACATGCCACCAACTCCACATTCACAGGCAACTTCAGCGCCACAGCCGTTTTCAGATAGCCCTCAGTGCAAAGGCTCTAGACGCAAATATTGGTGTGAGAGCTAATTCAATCAAGGAAACACTGCATGTTGGTGAAGGGCATATTGAAGAAGGATCAGCCGAGTGGTTCTTGTGGGAGAACAACTCCATTTGGCTCACTAACTTCACACACCATCAGGCTTCCAAGCAGCTCTCAAGGAAACTCAGTTTTCACACTCTATGCTTAGTGCCCTTTGAGAGCATTATCTAGGAATGAACCTGGTAGAGCATCCCACACAAACGAATGCTCCACATGCGGGTTTCACATGCCACCAACTCCACATTCACAGGCAACTTCAGCGCCACAGCCGTTTTCACATACCACTCAATGCAAAGGCTCTAGACGCAAATATTGGTGTGAGAGCTAATTCAATCAAGGAAACACTGCATGTTGGTGAAGGGCATATTGAAGAAGGATCAGCCGAGTGGTTCTTGTGGGAGAACAACTCCATTTGGCTCACTAACTTCACACACCATCAGGCTTCCAAGCAGCTCTCAAGGAAACTCAGTTTTCACACTCTATGCTTAGTGCCCTTTGAGTGCCTAGGACTGAAATGAAGCTTGGTGAGCATCCCACACAAACGAATGCTCCACATGCGGGTTTCACATGCCACCCACTCTACATTCACAGGCAACTTCAGTGCCACAGCCGTTTTCAGATAGCCCTCAATGCAAAGGCTCTAGACGCAAATATTGGTGTGAGAGCTAATTCAATCAAGGAAACACTGCATGTTGGTGAAGGGCATATTGAAGAAGGATCAGCCGAGTAGTTCTTGTGGGAGAACAACTCCATTTGGCTCACTAACTTCACACACCATCAGGCTTCCAAGCAGCTCTCAAGGAAACTCAGTTTTCACACTCTATGCTTAGTGCCCTTTGAGTGCATTATCTAGGAATTAACCTGGTAGAGCAACACACAAACGAATGCTCCACATGCGGGTTTCACATGCCACCAACTCCACATTCACAGGCAACTTCAGCGCCACAGCCGTTTTCAGATAGCCCTCAGTGCAAAGGCTCTAGACGCAAATATTGGTGTGAGAGCTAATTCAATCAAGGAAACACTGCATGTTGGTGAAGGGCATATTGAAGAAGGATCAGCCGAGTGGTTCTTGTGGGAGAACAACTCCATTTGGCTCACTAACTTCACACACCATCAGGCTTCCAAGCAGCTCTCAAGGAAACTCAGTTTCCACACTCTATGCTTAGTGCCCTTTGAGTGCATTATCTAGGAATTAACCTGGTAGAGCATCCCACACAAACGAATGCTCCACATGCGGGTTTCACATGCCACCAACTCCACATTCACAGGCAACTTCAGCGCCACAGCCGTTTTCACATACCACTCAATGCAAAGGCTCTAGACGCAAATATTGTTGTGAGAGCTAATTCAATCAAGGAAACACTGCATGTTGGTGAAGGGCATATTGAAGAAGGATCAGCCGAGTGGTTCTTGTGGGAGAACAACTCCATTTGGCTCACTAACTTCACACACCATCAGGCTTCCAAGCAGCTCTCAAGGAAACTCAGTTTTCACACTCTATGCTTAGTGCCCTTTGAGTGCATTATCTAGGAATGAACCTGGTAGAGCATCCCACACAAACGAATGCTCCACATGCGGGTTTCACATGCCACCAACTCCACATTCACAGGCAACTTCAGCGCCACAGCCGTTTTCAGATAGCCCTCAATGCAAAGGCTCTAGACGCAAATATTGGTGTGAGAGCTAATTCAATCAAGGAAACACTGCATGTTGGTGAAGGGCATATTGAAGAAGGATCAGCCGAGTGGTTCTTGTGGGAGAACAACTCCATTTGGCTCACTAACTTCACACACCATCAGGCTTCCAAGCAGCTCTCAAGGAAACTCAGTTTTCACACTCTATGCTTAGTGCCCTTTGAGTGCCTAGGACTGAAATGAAGCTTGGTGAGCATCCCACACAAACGAATGCTCCACATGCGGGTTGCACATGCCACCAACTCTACATTCACAGGCAACTTCAGCGCCACAGCCGTTTTCAGATAGGACTCAATGCAAAGGCTCTAGACGCAAATATTGGTGTGAGAACTAATTCAATCAAGGAAACACTGCATGTTGGTGAAGGGCATATTGAAGAAGGATCAGCCGAGTGGTTCTTGTGGGAGAACAACTCCATTTGGCTCACTAACTTCACACACCATCAGGCTTCCAAGCAGCTCTCAAGGAAACTCAGTTTTCACACTCTATGCTTCGTGCCATTTGAGTGCATTATCTAGGAATTAACTTGGGAGAGCAACACACAAACGAATGCTCCACATGCGAGTTTCACATGCCACCAACTCCACATTCACAGGCAACTTCAGCGCCACAGCCGTTTTCAGATAGCACTCAATGCATAGGCTCTAGACGCAAATATTGTTGTGAGAGCTAATTCAATCAAGGAAACACTGCATGTTGGTGAAGGGCATATTGAAGAAGGATCAGCCGAGTGGTTCTTGTGGGAGAACAACTCCATTTGGCTCACTAACTTCACACACCATCAGGCTTCCAAGCATCTCTCAAGGAAACTCAGTTTTCACACTCTATGCTTAGTGCCCTTTGAGTGCATTATCTAGGAATGAACCTGGTAGAGCATCCCACACAAACGAATGCTCCACATGCGGGTTTCACATGCCACCAACTCCACATTCACAGGCAACTTCAGCGCCACAGCCGTTTTCAGATAGCCCTCAATGCAAAGGCTCTAGACGCAAATATTGGTGTGAGAACTAATTCAATCAAGGAAACACTGCATGTTGGTGAAGGGCATATTGAAGAAGGATCAGCCGAGTGGTTCTTGTGGGAGAACAACTCCATTTGGCTCACTAACTTCACACACCATCAGGCTTCCAAGCAGCTCTCAAGGAAACTCAGTTTTCACACTCTATGCTTAGTGCCCTTTGAGTGCATTATCTAGGAATGAACCTGGTAGAGCATCCCACACAAACGAATGCTCCACATGCGGGTTTCACATGCCACCAACTCCACATTCACAGGCAACTTCAGCGCCACAGCCGTTTTCAGATAGCATTCAATGCAAAGGCTCTAGACGCAAATATTGGTGTGAGAGCTAATTCAATCAAGGAAACACTGCATGTTGGTGAAGGGCATATTGAAGAAGGATCAGCCGAGTGGTTCTTGTGGGAGAACAACTCCATTTGGCTCACTAACTTCACACACCATCAGGCTTCCAAGCATCTCTCAAGGAAACTCAGTTTTCACACTCTATGCTTAGTGCCCTTTGAGTGCATTATCTAGGAATGAACCTGGTAGAGCATCCCACACAAACGAATGCTCCACATGCGGGTTTCACATGCCACCAACTCCACATTCACAGGCAACTTCAGCGCCACAGCCGTTTTCAGATAGCCCTCAATGCAAAGGCTCTAGACGCAAATATTGGTGTGAGAACTAATTCAATCAAGGAAACACTGCATGTTGGTGAAGGGCATATTGAAGAAGGATCAGCCGAGTGGTTCTTGTGGGAGAACAACTCCATTTGGCTCACTAACTTCACACACCATCAGGCTTCCAAGCAGCTCTCAAGGAAACTCAGTTTTCACACTCTATGCTTAGTGCCCTTTGAGTGCCTAGGACTGAAATGAAGCTTGGTGAGCATCCCACACAAACGAATGCTCCACATGCGGGTTTCACATGCCACCAACTCCACATTCACAGGCAACTTCAGCGCCACAGCCGTTTTCAGATAGCCCTCAATGCAAAGGCTCTAGACGCAAATATTGGTGTGAGAGCTAATTCAATCAAGGAAACACTGCATGTTGGTGAAGGGCATATTGAAGAAGGATCAGCCGAGTGGTTCTTGTGGGAGAACAACTCCATTTGGCTCACTAACTTCACACACCATCAGGCTTCCAAGCAGCTCTCAAGGAAACTCAGTTTTCACACTCTATGCTTAGTGCCCTTTGAGTGCATTATCTAGGAATGAACCTGGTAGAGCATCCCACACAAACGAATGCTCCACATGCGGGTTTCACATGCCACCAACTCCACATTCACAGGCAACTTCAGCGCCACAGCCGTTTTCAGATAGCCCTCAATGCAAAGGCTCTAGACGCAACTATTGGTGTGAGATCTAATTCAATCAAGGAAACACTGCATGTTGGTGAAGGGCATATTGAAGAAGGATCAGCCGAGTGGTTCTTGTGGGAGAACAACTCCATTTGGCTCACTAACTTCACACACCATCAGGCTTCCAAGCAGCTCTCAAGGAAACTCAGTTTTCACACTCTATGCTTAGTGCCCTTTGAGTGCCTAGGACTGAAATGAAGCTTGGTGAGCATCCCACACAAACGAATGCTCCACATGCGGGTTTCACATGCCACAAACTCTACATTCACAGGCAACTTCAGCGCCACAGCCGTTTTCAGATAGCACTCAATGCAAAGGCTCTAGACGCAAATATTGGTGTGAGAACTAATTCAATCAAGGAAACACTGCATGTTGATGAAGGGCATATTGAAGAAGGATCAGCCGAGTAGTTCTTGTGGGAGAACAACTCCATTTGGCTCACTAACTTCACACACCATCAGGCTTCCAAGCAGCTCTCAAGGAAACTCAGTTTTCACACTCTATGCTTTGTGCCCTTTGAGTGCATTATCTAGGAATTAACCTGGTAGAGCAACACACAAACGAATGCTCCACATGCGAGTTTCACATGCCACCAACTCCACATTCACAGGCAACTTCAGCGCCACAGCCGTTTTCAGATAGCCCTCAGTGCAAAGGCTCTAGACGCAAATATTGGTGTGAGAGCTAATTCAATCAAGGAAACACTGCATGTTGGTGAAGGGCATATTGAAGAAGGATCAGCCGAGTGGTTCTTGTGGGAGAACAACTCCATTTGGCTCACTAACTTCACACACCATCAGGCTTCCAAGCAGCTCTCAAGGAAACTCAGTTTTCACACTCTATGCTTAGTGCCCTTTGAGAGCATTATCTAGGAATGAACCTGGTAGAGCATCCCACACAAACGAATGCTCCACATGCGGGTTTCACATGCCACCAACTCCACATTCACAGGCAACTTCAGCGCCACAGCCGTTTTCACATACAACTCAATGCAAAGGCTCTAGACGCAAATATTGGTGTGAGAGCTAATTCAATCAAGGAAACACTGCATGTTGGTGAAGGGCATATTGAAGAAGGATCAGCCGAGTGGTTCTTGTGGGAGAACAACTCCATTTGGCTCACTAACTTCACACACCATCAGGCTTCCAAGCAGCTCTCAAGGAAACTCAGTTTTCACACTCTATGCTTAGTGCCCTTTGAGTGCCTAGGACTGAAATGAAGCTTGGTGAGCATCCCACACAAACGAATGCTCCACATGCGGGTTGCACATGCCACCAACTCTACATTCACAGGCAACTTCAGCGCCACAGCCGTTTTCAGATAGCACTCAATGCAAAGGCTCTAGACGCAAATATTGGTGTGAGAGCTAATTCAATCAAGGAAACACTGCATGTTGGTGAAGGGCATATTGAAGAAGGATCAGCCGAGTAGTTCTTGTGGGAGAACAACTCCATTTGGCTCACTAACTTCACACACCATCAGGCTTCCAAGCAGCTCTCAAGGAAACTCAGTTTTCACACTCTATGCTTAGTGCCCTTTGAGTGCATTATCTAGGAATTAACCTGGTAGAGCAACACACAAACGAATGCTCCACATGCGGGTTTCACATGCCACCAACTCCACATTCACAGGCAACTTCAGCGCCACAGCCGTTTTCAGATAGCCCTCAGTGCAAAGGCTCTAGACGCAAATATTGGTGTGAGAGCTAATTCAATCAAGGAAACACTGCATGTTGGTGAAGGGCATATTGAAGAAGGATCAGCCGAGTGGTTCTTGTGGGAGAACAACTCCATTTGGCTCACTAACTTCACACACCATCAGGCTTCCAAGCAGCTCTCAAGGAAACTCAGTTTCCACACTCTATGCTTAGTGCCCTTTGAGTGCATTATCTAGGAATTAACCTGGTAGAGCATCCCACACAAACGAATGCTCCACATGCGGGTTTCACATGCCACCAACTCCACATTCACAGGCAACTTCAGCGCCACAGCCGTTTTCACATACCACTCAATGCAAAGGCTCTAGACGCAAATATTGGTGTGAGAGCTAATTCAATCAAGGAAACACTGCATGTTGGTGAAGGGCATATTGAAGAAGGATCAGCCGAGTGGTTCTTGTGGGAGAACAACTCCATTTGGCTCACTAACTTCACACACCATCAGGCTTCCAAGCAGCTCTCAAGGAAACTCAGTTTTCACACTCTATGCTTAGTGCCCTTTGAGTGCATTATCTAGGAATGAACCTGGTAGAGCATCCCACACAAACGAATGCTCCACATGCGGGTTTCACATGCCACCAACTCCACATTCACAGGCAACTT
This sequence comes from Ochotona princeps, assembly GCF_030435755.1. Taxonomy (NCBI): domain Eukaryota; kingdom Metazoa; phylum Chordata; class Mammalia; order Lagomorpha; family Ochotonidae; genus Ochotona; species Ochotona princeps. The sequence goes on from NW_026700142.1 coordinate 19,978, forward strand.
CAGCGCCACAGCCGTTTTCAGATAGCCCTCAATGCAAAGGCTCTAGACGCAACTATTGGTGTGAGATCTAATTCAATCAAGGAAACACTGCATGTTGGTGAAGGGCATATTGAAGAAGGATCAGCCGAGTGGTTCTTGTGGGAGAACAACTCCATTTGGCTCACTAACTTCACACACCATCAGGCTTCCAAGCAGCTCTCAAGGAAACTCAGTTTTCACACTCTATGCTTAGTGCCCTTTGAGTGCCTAGGACTGAAATGAAGCTTGGTGAGCATCCCACACAAACGAATGCTCCACATGCGGGTTTCACATGCCACAAACTCTACATTCACAGGCAACTTCAGCGCCACAGCCGTTTTCAGATAGCACTCAATGCAAAGGCTCTAGACGCAAATATTGGTGTGAGAACTAATTCAATCAAGGAAACACTGCATGTTGATGAAGGGCATATTGAAGAAGGATCAGCCGAGTAGTTCTTGTGGGAGAACAACTCCATTTGGCTCACTAACTTCACACACCATCAGGCTTCCAAGCAGCTCTCAAGGAAACTCAGTTTTCACACTCTATGCTTTGTGCCCTTTGAGTGCATTATCTAGGAATTAACCTGGTAGAGCAACACACAAACGAATGCTCCACATGCGAGTTTCACATGCCACCAACTCCACATTCACAGGCAACTTCAGCGCCACAGCCGTTTTCAGATAGCCCTCAGTGCAAAGGCTCTAGACGCAAATATTGGTGTGAGAGCTAATTCAATCAAGGAAACACTGCATGTTGGTGAAGGGCATATTGAAGAAGGATCAGCCGAGTGGTTCTTGTGGGAGAACAACTCCATTTGGCTCACTAACTTCACACACCATCAGGGTTCCAAGCAGCTCTCAAGGAAACTCAGTTTTCACACTCTATGCTTAGTGCCCTTTGAGAGCATTATCTAGGAATGAACCTGGTAGAGCATCCCACACAAACGAATGCTCCACATGCGGGTTTCACATGCCACCAACTCCACATTCACAGGCAACTTCAGCGCCACAGCCGTTTTCACATACAACTCAATGCAAAGGCTCTAGACGCAAATATTGGTGTGAGAGCTAATTCAATCAAGGAAACACTGCATGTTGGTGAAGGGCATATTGAAGAAGGATCAGCCGAGTGGTTCTTGTGGGAGAACAACTCCATTTGGCTCACTAACTTCACACACCATCAGGCTTCCAAGCAGCTCTCAAGGAAACTCAGTTTTCACACTCTATGCTTAGTGCCCTTTGAGTGCCTAGGACTGAAATGAAGCTTGGTGAGCATCCCACACAAACGAATGCTCCACATGCGGGTTGCACATGCCACCAACTCTACATTCACAGGCAACTTCAGCGCCACAGCCGTTTTCAGATAGCACTCAATGCAAAGGCTCTAGACGCAAATATTGGTGTGAGAGCTAATTCAATCAAGGAAACACTGCATGTTGGTGAAGGGCATATTGAAGAAGGATCAGCCGAGTAGTTCTTGTGGGAGAACAACTCCATTTGGCTCACTAACTTCACACACCATCAGGCTTCCAAGCAGCTCTCAAGGAAACTCAGTTTTCACACTCTATGCTTAGTGCCCTTTGAGTGCATTATCTAGGAATTAACCTGGTAGAGCAACACACAAACGAATGCTCCACATGCGGGTTTCACATGCCACCAACTCCACATTCACAGGCAACTTCAGCGCCACAGCCGTTTTCAGATAGCCCTCAGTGCAAAGGCTCTAGACGCAAATATTGGTGTGAGAGCTAATTCAATCAAGGAAACACTGCATGTTGGTGAAGGGCATATTGAAGAAGGATCAGCCGAGTGGTTCTTGTGGGAGAACAACTCCATTTGGCTCACTAACTTCACACACCATCAGGCTTCCAAGCAGCTCTCAAGGAAACTCAGTTTCCACACTCTATGCTTAGTGCCCTTTGAGTGCATTATCTAGGAATTAACCTGGTAGAGCATCCCACACAAACGAATGCTCCACATGCGGGTTTCACATGCCACCAACTCCACATTCACAGGCAACTTCAGCGCCACAGCCGTTTTCACATACCACTCAATGCAAAGGCTCTAGACGCAAATATTGGTGTGAGAGCTAATTCAATCAAGGAAACACTGCATGTTGGTGAAGGGCATATGAAGAAGGCTCAGCCGAGTGGTTCTTGTGGGAGAACAACTCCATTTGGCTCACTAACTTCACACACCATCAGGCTTCCAAGCAGCTCTCAAGGAAACTCAGTTTTCACACTCTATGCTTAGTGCCCTTTGAGTGCATTATCTAGGAATGAACCTGGTAGAGCATCCCACACAAACGAATGCTCCACATGCGGGTTTCACATGCCACCAACTCCACATTCACAGGCAACTTCAGCGCCACAGCCGTTTTCAGATAGCCCTCAATGCAAAGGCTCTAGACGCAAATATTGGTGTGAGAGCTAATTCAATCAAGGAAACACTGCATGTTGGTGAAGGGCATATTGAAGAAGGATCAGCCGAGTGGTTCTTGTGGGAGAACAACTCCATTTGGCTCACTAACTTCACACACCATCAGGCTTCCAAGCAGCTCTCAAGGAAACTCAGTTTTCACACTCTATGCTTAGTGCCCTTTGAGTGCCTAGGACTGAAATGAAGCTTGGTGAGCATCCCACACAAACGAATGCTCCACATGCGGGTTGCACATGCCACCAACTCCACATTCACAGGCAACTTCAGCGCCACAGCCGTTTTCAGATAGCACTCAATGCAAAGGCTCTAGACGCAAATATTGGTGTGAGAACTAATTCAATCAAGGAAACACTGCATGTTGGTGAAGGGCATATTGAAGAAGGATCAGCCGAGTGGTTCTTGTGGGAGAACAACTCCATTTGGCTCACTAACTTCACACACCATCAGGCTTCCAAGCAGCTCTCAAGGAAACTCAGTTTTCACACTTTATGCTTAGTGCCCTTTGAGTGCCTAGGACTGAAATGAAGCTTGGTGAGCATCCCACACAAACGAATGCTCCACATGCGGGTTTCACATGCCACCAACTCCACATTCACAGGCAACTTCAGCGCCACAGGCGTTTTCAGATAGCCCTCAATGCAAAGGCTCTAGACGCAAATATTGGTGTGAGAGCTAATTCAATCAAGGAAACACTGCATGTTGGTGAAGGGCATATTGAAGAAGGATCAGCCGAGTGGTTCTTGTGGGAGAACAACTCCATTTGGCTCACTAACTTCACACACCATCAGGCTTCCAAGCAGCTCTCAAGGAAACTCAGTTTTCACACTCTATGCTTAGTGCCCTTTGAGTGCCTAGGACTGAAATGAAGCTTGGTGAGCATCCCACACAAACGAATGCTCCACATGCGGGTTTCACATGCCACCAACTCCATATTCACAGGCAACTTCAGCGCCACAGCCATTTTCAGATAGCCCTCAATGCAAAGGCTCTAGACGCAAATATTGGTGTGAGAGCTAATTCAATCAAGGAAACACTGCATGTTGGTGAAGGGCATATTGAAGAAGGATCAGCCGAGTGGTTCTTGTGGGAGAACAACTCCATTTGGCTCACTAACTTCACACACCATCAGGCTTCCAAGCAGCTCTCAAGGAAACTCAGTTTTCACACTCTATGCTTAGTGCCCTTTGAGTGCCTAGGACTGGAATGAAGCTTGGTGAGCATCCCACACAAACGAATGCTCCACATGCGGGTTTCACATGCCACCAACTCCACATTCACAGGCAACTTCAGCGCCACAGCCGTTTTCAGATAGCACTCAATGCAAAGGCTCTAGACGCAAATATTGGTGTGAGAGCTAATTCAATCAAGGAAACACTGCATGTTGGTGAAGGGCATATTGAAGAAGGATCAGCCGAGTGGTTCTTGTGGGAGAACAACTCCATTTGGCTCACTAACTTCACACACCATCAGGCTTCCAAGCAGCTCTCAAGGAAACTCAGTTTTCACACTCTATGCTTAGTGCCCTTTGAGTGCATTATCTAGGAATGAACCTGGTAGAGCATCCCACACAAACGAATGCTCCACATGCGGGTTTCACATGCCACCCACTCCACATTCACAGGCAACTTCAGCGCCACAGCCGTTTTCAGATAGCCCTCAATGCAAAGGCTCTAGACGCAAATATTGGTGTGAGAGCTAATTCAATCAAGGAAACACTGCATGTTGTTGAAGGGCATATTGAAGAAGGATCAGCCGAGTGGTTCTTGTGGGAGAACAACTCCATTTGGCTCACTAACTTCACACACCATCAGGCTTCCAAGCAGCTCTCAAGGAAACTCAGTTTTCACACTCTATGCTTAGTGCCCTTTGAGTGCATTATCTAGGAATGAACCTGGTAGAGCATCCCACACAAACGAATGCTCCACATGCGGGTTTCACATGCCACCATCTCCACATTCACAGGCAACTTCAGCGCCACAGCCGTTTTCAGATAGCACTCAATGCAAAGTCTCTAGAGGCAAATATTGGTGTGAGAGCTAATTCAATCAAGGAAACACTGCATGTTGGTGAAGGGCATATTGAAGAAGGATCAGCCGAGTGGTTCTTGTGGGAGAACAACTCCATTTGGCTCACTAACTTCACACACCATCAGGCTTCCAAGCATCTCTCAAGGAAACTCAGTTTTCACACTCTATGCTTAGTGCCCTTTGAGTGCCTAGGACTGAAATGAAGCTTGGTGAGCATCCCACACAAACGAATGCTCCACATGCGGGTTGCACATGCCACCAACTCTACATTCACAGGCAACTTCAGCGCCACAGCCGTTTTCAGATAGCACTCAATGCAAAGGCTCTAGACGCAAATATTGGTGTGAGAACTAATTCAATCAAGGAAACACTGCATGTTGGTGAAGGGCATATTGAAGAAGGATCAGCCGAGTGGTTCTTGTGGGAGAACAACTCCATTTGGCTCACTAACTTCACACACCATCAGGCTTCCAAGCAGCTCTCAAGGAAACTCAGTTTTCACACTCTATGCTTCGTGCCCTTTGAGTGCATTATCTAGGAATTAACTTGGTAGAGCAATACACAAACGAATGCTCCACATGCGAGTTTCACATGCCACCAACTCCACATTCACAGGCAACTTCAGCGCCACAGCCGTTTTCAGATAGCATTCAATGCAAAGGCTCTAGAGGCAAATATTGGTGTGAGAGCTAATTCAATCAAGGAAACACTGCATGTTGGTGAAGGGCATATTGAAGAAGGATCAGCCGAGTGGTTCTTGTGGGAGAACAACTCCATTTGGCTCACTAACTTCACACACCATCAGGCTTCCAAGCAGCTCTCAAGGAAACTCAGTTTTCACACTCTATGCTTAGTGCCCTTTGAGTGCATTATCTAGGAATGAACCTGGTAGAGCATCCCACACAAACGAATGCTCCACATGCGGGTTTCACATGCCACCAACTCCACATTCACAGGCAACTTCAGCGCCACAGCCGTTTTCAGATAGCCCTCAATGCAAAGGCTCTAGACGCAACTATTGGTGTGAGAACTAATTCAATCAAGGAAACACTGCATGTTGGTGAAGGGCATATTGAAGAAGGATCAGCCGAGTGGTTCTTGTGGGAGAACAACTCCATTTTGCTCACTAACTTCACACACCATCAGGCTTCCAAGCAGCTCTCAAGGAAACTCAGTTTTCACACTCTATGCTTAGTGCCCTTTGAGTGCCTAGGACTGAAATGAAGCTTGGTGAGCATCCCACACAAACGAATGCTCCACATGCGGGTTTCACATGCCACCAACTCCACATTCACAGGCAACTTCAGCGCCACAGCCGTTTTCAGATAGCCCTCAATGCAAAGGCTCTAGACGCAAATATTGGTGTGAGAGCTAATTCAATCAAGGAAACACTGCATGTTGGTGAAGGGCATATTGAAGAAGGATCAGCCGAGTGGTTCTTGTGGGAGAACAACTCCATTTGGCTCACTAACTTCACACACCATCAGGCTTCCAAGCAGCTCTCAAGGAAACTCAGTTTTCACACTCTATGCTTAGTGCCCTTTGAGTGCCTAGGACTGAAATGAAGCTTGGTGAGCATCCCACACAAACGAATGCTCCACATGCGGGTTGCACATGCCACCAACTCTACATTCACAGGCAACTTCAGCGCCACAGCCGTTTTCAGATAGCACTCAATGCAAAGGCTCTAGACGCAAATATAGGTGTGAGAACTAATTCAATCAAGGAAACACTGCATGTTGGTGAAGGGCATATTGAAGAAGGATCAGCCGAGTGGTTCTTGTGGGAGAACAACTCCATTTGGCTCACTAACTTCACACACCATCAGGCTTCCAAGCAGCTCTCAAGGAAACTCAGTTTTCACACTCTATGCTTCGTGCCCTTTGAGTGCATTATCTAGGAATTAACTTGGTAGAGCAACACACAAACGAATGCTCCACATGCGAGTTTCACATGCCACCAACTCCACATTCACAGGCAACTTCAGCGCCACAGCCGTTTTCAGATAGCACTCAATGCATAGGCTCTAGACGCAAATATTGTTGTGAGAGCTAATTCAATCAAGGAAACACTGCATGTTGGTGAAGGGCATATTGAAGAAGGATCAGCCGAGTGGTTCTTGTGGGAGAACAACTCCATTTGGCTCACTAACTTCACACACCATCAGGCTTCCAAGCAGCTCTCAAGGAAACTCAGTTTTCACACTCTATGCTTAGTGCCCTTTGAGTGCCTAGGACTGAAATGAAGCTTGGTGAGCATCCCACACAAACGAATGCTCCACATGCGGGTTGCACATGCCACCAACTCTACATTCACAGGCAACTTCAGCGCCACAGCCGTTTTCAGATAGCACTCAATGCAAAGGCTCTAGACGCAAATATTGGTGTGAGAACTAATTCAATCAAGGAAACACTGCATGTTGGTGAAGGGCATATTGAAGAAGGATCAGCCGAGTGGTTCTTGTGGGAGAACAACTCCATTTGGCTCACTAACTTCACACACCATCAGGCTTCCAAGCAGCTCTCAAGGAAACTCAGTTTTCACACTTTATGCTTAGTGCCCTTTGAGTGCCTAGGACTGAAATGAAGCTTGGTGAGCATCCCACACAAACGAATGCTCCACATGCGGGTTTCACATGCCACCAACTCCACATTCACAGGCAACTTCAGCGCCACAGGCGTTTTCAGATAGCCCTCAATGCAAAGGCTCTAGACGCAAATATTGGTGTGAGAGCTAATTCAATCAAGGAAACACTGCATGTTGGTGAAGGGCATATTGAAGAAGGATCAGCCGAGTGGTTCTTGTGGGAGAACAACTCCATTTGGCTCACTAACTTCACACACCATCAGGCTTCCAAGCAGCTCTCAAGGAAACTCAGTTTTCACACTCTATGCTTAGTGCCCTTTGAGTGCCTAGGACTGAAATGAAGCTTGGTGAGCATCCCACACAAACGAATGCTCCACATGCGGGTTTCACATGCCACCAACTCCATATTCACAGGCAACTTCAGCGCCACAGCCATTTTCAGATAGCCCTCAATGCAAAGGCTCTAGACGCAAATATTGGTGTGAGAGCTAATTCAATCAAGGAAACACTGCATGTTGGTGAAGGGCATATTGAAGAAGGATCAGCCGAGTGGTTCTTGTGGGAGAACAACTCCATTTGGCTCACTAACTTCACACACCATCAGGCTTCCAAGCAGCTCTCAAGGAAACTCAGTTTTCACACTCTATGCTTAGTGCCCTTTGAGTGCCTAGGACTGGAATGAAGCTTGGTGAGCATCCCACACAAACGAATGCTCCACATGCGGGTTTCACATGCCACCAACTCCACATTCACAGGCAACTTCAGCGCCACAGCCGTTTTCAGATAGCACTCAATGCAAAGGCTCTAGACGCAAATATTGGTGTGAGAGCTAATTCAATCAAGGAAACACTGCATGTTGGTGAAGGGCATATTGAAGAAGGATCAGCCGAGTGGTTCTTGTGGGAGAACAACTCCATTTGGCTCACTAACTTCACACACCATCAGGCTTCCAAGCAGCTCTCAAGGAAACTCAGTTTTCACACTCTATGCTTAGTGCCCTTTGAGTGCATTATCTAGGAATGAACCTGGTAGAGCATCCCACACAAACGAATGCTCCACATGCGGGTTTCACATGCCACCCACTCCACATTCACAGGCAACTTCAGCGCCACAGCCGTTTTCAGATAGCCCTCAATGCAAAGGCTCTAGACGCAAATATTGGTGTGAGAGCTAATTCAATCAAGGAAACACTGCATGTTGGTGAAGGGCATATTGAAGAAGGATCAGCCGAGTGGTTCTTGTGGGAGAACAACTCCATTTGGCTCACTAACTTCACACACCATCAGGCTTCCAAGCAGCTCTCAAGGAAACTCAGTTTTCACACTCTATGCTTAGTGCCCTTTGAGTGCATTATCTAGGAATGAACCTGGTAGAGCATCCCACACAAACGAATGCTCCACATGCGGGTTTCACATGCCACCATCTCCACATTCACAGGCAACTTCAGCGCCACAGCCGTTTTCAGATAGCACTCAATGCAAAGTCTCTAGAGGCAAATATTGGTGTGAGAGCTAATTCAATCAAGGAAACACTGCATGTTGGTGAAGGGCATATTGAAGAAGGATCAGCCGAGTGGTTCTTGTGGGAGAACAACTCCATTTGGCTCACTAACTTCACACACCATCAGGCTTCCAAGCATCTCTCAAGGAAACTCAGTTTTCACACTCTATGCTTAGTGCCCTTTGAGTGCCTAGGACTGAAATGAAGCTTGGTGAGCATCCCACACAAACGAATGCTCCACATGCGGGTTGCACATGCCACCAACTCTACATTCACAGGCAACTTCAGCGCCACAGCCGTTTTCAGATAGCACTCAATGCAAAGGCTCTAGACGCAAATATTGGTGTGAGAACTAATTCAATCAAGGAAACACTGCATGTTGGTGAAGGGCATATTGAAGAAGGATCAGCCGAGTGGTTCTTGTGGGAGAACAACTCCATTTGGCTCACTAACTTCACACACCATCAGGCTTCCAAGCAGCTCTCAAGGAAACTCAGTTTTCACACTCTATGCTTCGTGCCCTTTGAGTGCATTATCTAGGAATTAACTTGGTAGAGCAATACACAAACGAATGCTCCACATGCGAGTTTCACATGCCACCAACTCCACATTCACAGGCAACTTCAGCGCCACAGCCGTTTTCAGATAGCATTCAATGCAAAGGCTCTAGAGGCAAATATTGGTGTGAGAGCTAATTCAATCAAGGAAACACTGCATGTTGGTGAAGGGCATATTGAAGAAGGATCAGCCGAGTGGTTCTTGTGGGAGAACAACTCCATTTGGCTCACTAACTTCACACACCATCAGGCTTCCAAGCAGCTCTCAAGGAAACTCAGTTTTCACACTCTATGCTTAGTGCCCTTTGAGTGCATTATCTAGGAATGAACCTGGTAGAGCATCCCACACAAACGAATGCTCCACATGCGGGTTTCACATGCCACCAACTCCACATTCACAGGCAACTTCAGCGCCACAGCCGTTTTCAGATAGCCCTCAATGCAAAGGCTCTAGACGCAACTATTGGTGTGAGAACTAATTCAATCAAGGAAACACTGCATGTTGGTGAAGGGCATATTGAAGAAGGATCAGCCGAGTGGTTCTTGTGGGAGAACAACTCCATTTTGCTCACTAACTTCACACACCATCAGGCTTCCAAGCAGCTCTCAAGGAAACTCAGTTTTCACACTCTATGCTTAGTGCCCTTTGAGTGCCTAGGACTGAAATGAAGCTTGGTGAGCATCCCACACAAACGAATGCTCCACATGCGGGTTTCACATGCCACCAACTCCACATTCACAGGCAACTTCAGCGCCACAGCCGTTTTCAGATAGCCCTCAATGCAAAGGCTCTAGACGCAAATATTGGTGTGAGAGCTAATTCAATCAAGGAAACACTGCATGTTGGTGAAGGGCATATTGAAGAAGGATCAGCCGAGTGGTTCTTGTGGGAGAACAACTCCATTTGGCTCACTAACTTCACACACCATCAGGCTTCCAAGCAGCTCTCAAGGAAACTCAGTTTTCACACTCTATGCTTAGTGCCCTTTGAGTGCCTAGGACTGAAATGAAGCTTGGTGAGCATCCCACACAAACGAATGCTCCACATGCGGGTTGCACATGCCACCAACTCTACATTCACAGGCAACTTCAGCGCCACAGCCGTTTTCAGATAGCACTCAATGCAAAGGCTCTAGACGCAAATATTGGTGTGAGAACTAATTCAATCAAGGAAACACTGCATGTTGGTGAAGGGCATATTGAAGAAGGATCAGCCGAGTGGTTCTTGTGGGAGAACAACTCCATTTGGCTCACTAACTTCACACACCATCAGGCTTCCAAGCAGCTCTCAAGGAAACTCAGTTTTCACACTCTATGCTTCGTGCCCTTTGAGTGCATTATCTAGGAATTAACTTGGTAGAGCAACACACAAACGAATGCTCCACATGCGAGTTTCACATGCCACCAACTCCACATTCACAGGCAACTTCAGCGCCACAGCCGTTTTCAGATAGCACTCAATGCATAGGCTCTAGACGCAAATATTGTTGTGAGAGCTAATTCAATCAAGGAAACACTGCATGTTGGTGAAGGGCATATTGAAGAAGGATCAGCCGAGTGGTTCTTGTGGGAGAACAACTCCATTTGGCTCACTAACTTCACACACCATCAGGCTTCCAAGCAGCTCTCAAGGAAACTCAGTTTTCACACTCTATGCTTAGTGCCCTTTGAGTGCATTATCTAGGAATGAACCTGGTAGAGCATCCCACACAAACGAATGCTCCACATGCGGGTTTCACATGCCACCAACTCCACATTCACAGGCAACTTCAGCGCCACAGCCGTTTTCAGATAGCATTCAATGCAAAGGCTCTAGAGGCAAATATTGGTGTGAGAGCTAATTCAATCAAGGAAACACTGCATGTTGGTGAAGGGCATATTGAAGAAGGATCAGCCGAGTGGTTCTTGTGGGAGAACAACTCCATTTGGCTCACTAACTTCACACACCATCAGGCTTCCAAGCAGCTCTCAAGGAAACTCAGTTTTCACACTCTATGCTTAGTGCCCTTTGAGTGCATTATCTAGGAATGAACCTGGTAGAGCATCCCACACAAACGAATGCTCCACATGCGGGTTTCACATGCCACCAACTCCACATTCACAGGCAACTTCAGTGCCACAGCCGTTTTCAGATAGCCCTCAATGCAAAGGCTCTAGACGCAAATATTGGTGTGAGAGCTAATTCAATCAAGGAAACACTGCATGTTGGTGAAGGGCATATTGAAGAAGGATCAGCCGAGTGGTTCTTGTGGGAGAACAACTCCATTTGGCTCACTAACTTCACACACCATCAGGCTTCCAAGCAGCTCTCAAGGAAACTCAGTTTTCACACTCTATGCTTAGTGCCCTTTGAGTGCCTAGGACTGAAATGAAGCTTGGTGAGCATCCCACAAAAACGAATGCTCCACATGCGGGTTTCACATGCCACCAACTCCACATTCACAGGCAACTTCAGCGCCACAGCCGTTTTCAGATAGCCCTCAATGCAAAGGCTCTAGACGCAAATATTGGTGTGAGAGCTAATTCAATCAAGGAAACACTGCATGTTGGTGAAGGGCATATTGAAGAAGGATCAGCCGAGTGGTTCTTGTGGGAGAACAACTCCATTTGGCTCACTAACTTCACACACCATCAGGCTTCCAAGCAGCTCTCAAGGAAACTCAGTTTTCACACTCTATGCTTAGTGCCCTTTGAGTGCCTAGGACTGAAATGAAGCTTGGTGAGCATCCCACACAAACGAATGCTCCACATGCGGGTTTCACATGCCACCAACTCCATATTCACAGGCAACTTCAGCGCCACAGCCGTTTTCAGATAGCCCTCAATGCAAAGGCTCTAGACGCAAATATTGGTGTGAGAGCTAATTCAATCAAGGAAACACTGCATGTTGGTGAAGGGCATATTGAAGAAGGATCAGCCGAGTGGTTCTTGTGGGAGAACAACTCCATTTGGCTCACTAACTTCACACACCATCAGGCTTCCAAGCAGCTCTCAAGGAAACTCAGTTTTCACACTCTATGCTTAGTGCCCTTTGAGTGCCTAGGACTGGAATGAAGCTTGGTGAGCATCCCACACAAACGAATGCTCCACATGCGGGTTTCACATGCCACCAACTCCACATTCACAGGCAACTTCAGCGCCACAGCCGTTTTCAGATAGCACTCAATGCAAAGGCTCTAGACGCAAATATTGGTGTGAGAGCTAATTCAATCAAGGAAACACTGCATGTTGGTGAAGGGCATATTGAAGAAGGATCAGCCGAGTGGTTCTTGTGGGAGAACAACTCCATTTGGCTCACTAACTTCACACACCATCAGGCTTCCAAGCAGCTCTCAAGGAAACTCAGTTTTCACACTCTATGCTTAGTGCCCTTTGAGTGCATTATCTAGGAATGAACCTGGTAGAGCATCCCACACAAACGAATGCTCCACATGCGGGTTTCACATGCCACCCACTCCACATTCACAGGCAACTTCAGCGCCACAGCCGTTTTCAGATAGCCCTCAATGCAAAGGCTCTAGACGCAAATATTGGTGTGAGAGCTAATTCAATCAAGGAAACACTGCATGTTGGTGAAGGGCATATTGAAGAAGGATCAGCCGAGTGGTTCTTGTGGGAGAACAACTCCATTTGGCTCACTAACTTCACACACCATCAGGCTTCCAAGCAGCTCTCAAGGAAACTCAGTTTTCACACTCTATGCTTAGTGCCCTTTGAGTGCATTATCTAGGAATGAACCTGGTAGAGCATCCCACACAAACGAATGCTCCACATGCGGGTTTCACATGCCACCATCTCCACATTCACAGGCAACTTCAGCGCCACAGCCGTTTTCAGATAGCCCTCAATGCAAAGGCTCTAGACGCAAATATTGGTGTGAGAGCTAAATCAATCAAGGAAACACTGCGTGTTGGTGAAGGGCATATTGAAGAAGGATCAGCCGAGTGGTTCTTGTGGGAGAACAACTCCATTTGGCTCACTAACTTCACACACCATCATGCTTCCAAGCAGCTCTCAAGGAAACACAGTTTTCACATTCTATGCTTAGTGCCCTTTGAGTGCATTATCTAGGAATGAACCTGGTAGAGCATGCCACACAAACGAATGCTCCACATGCGGGTTTCACATGCCACCAACTCCACATTCACAGGCAACTTCAGCGCCACAGCCGTTTTCAGATAGCATTCAATGCAAAGGCTCTAGAGGCAAATATTGGTGTGAGAGCTAATTCAATCAAGGAAACACTGCATGTTGGTGAAGGGCATATTGAAGAAGGATCAGCCGAGTGGTTCTTGTGGGAGAACAACTCCATTTGGCTCACTAACTTCACACACCATCAGGCTTCCAAGCATCTCTCAAGGAAACTCAGTTTTCACACTCTATGCTTAGTGCCCTTTGAGTGCCTAGGACTGAAATGAAGCTTGGTGAGCATCCCACACAAACGAATGCTCCACATGCGGGTTTCACATGCCACCAACTCCACATTCACAGGCAACTTCAGCGCCACAGCCCTTTTCAGATAGCCCTCAATGCAAAGGCTCTAGACGCAACTATTGGTGTGAGAGCTAATTCAATCAAGGAAACACTGCATGTTGGTGAAGGGCATATTGAAGAAGGATCAGCCGAGTGGTTCTTGTGGGAGAACAACTCCATTTGGCTCACTAACTTCACACACCATCAGGCTTCCAAGCAGCTCTCAAGGAAACTCAGTTTTCACACTCTATGCTTAGTGCCCTTTGAGTGCCTAGGACTGAAATGAAGCTTGGTGAGCATCCCACACAAACAAATGCTCCACATGCGGGTTGCACATGCCACCAACTCTACATTCACAGGCAACTTCAGCGCCACAGCCGTTTTCAGATAGCACTCAATGCAAAGGCTCTAGACGCAAATATTGGTGTGAGAGCTAATTCAATCAGGAAGACACTGCATGTTGGTGAAGGGCATATTGAAGAAGGATCAGCCGAGTGGTTCTTGTGGGAGAACAACTCCATTTGGCTCACTAACTTCACACACCATCAGGCTTCCAAGCAGCTCTCAAGGAAACTAAGTTTTCACACTCTATGCTTAGTGCCCTTTGAGTGCATTATCTAGGAATGAACCTGGTAGAGCATCCCACACAAACGAATGCTCCACATGCGGGTTTCACATGCCACCAACTCCACATTCACAGGCAACTTCAGCGCCACAGCCGTTTTCAGATAGCACTCAATGCAAAGTCTCTAGAGGCAAATATTGGTGTGAGAGCTAATTCAATCAAGGAAACACTGCATGTTGGTGAAGGGCATATTGAAGAAGGATCAGCCGAGTGGTTCTTGTGGGAGAACAACTCCATTTGGCTCACTAACTTCACACACCATCAGGCTTCCAAGCAGCTCTCAAGGAAACTCAGTTTTCACACTCTATGCTTAGTGCCCTTTGAGTGCCTAGGACTGAAATGAAGCTTGGTGAGCATCCCACACAAACGAATGCTCCACATGCGGGTTGCACATGCCACCAACTCTACATTCACAGGCAACTTCAGCGCCACAGCCGTTTTCAGATAGCACTCAATGCAAAGGCTCTAGACGCAAATATTGGTGTGAGAACTAATTCAATCAAGGAAACACTGCATGTTGGTGAAGGGCATATTGAAGAAGGATCAGCTGAGTGGTTCTTGTGGGAGAACAACTCCATTTGGCTCACTAACTTCACACACCATCAGGCTTCCAAGCAGCTCTCAAGGAAACTCAGTTTTCACACTCTATGCTTCGTGCCCTTTGAGTGCATTATCTAGGAATTAACTTGGTAGAGCAACACACAAACGAATGCTCCACATGCGAGTTTCACATGCCACCAACTCCACATTCACAGGCAACTTCAGCGCCACAGCCGTTTTCAGATAGCACTCAATGCATAGGCTCTAGACGCAAATATTGTTGTGAGAGCTAATTCAATCAAGGAAACACTGCATGTTGGTGAAGGGCATATTGAAGAAGGATCAGCCGAGTGGTTCTTGTGGGAGAACAACTCCATTTGGCTCACTAACTTCACACACCATCAGGCTTCCAAGCAGCTCTCAAGGAAACTCAGTTTTCACATTCTATGCTTAGTGCCCTTTGAGTGCCTAGGACTGAAATGAAGCTTGGTGAGCATCCCACACAAACAAATGCTCCACATGCGGGTTGCACATGCCACCAACTCTACATTCACAGGCAACTTCAGCGCCACAGCCGTTTTCAGATAGCACTCAATGCAAAGGCTCTAGACGCAAATATTGGTGTGAGAGCTAATTCAATCAGGAAGACACTGCATGTTGTTGAAGGGCATATTGAAGAAGGATCAGCCGAGTGGTTCTTGTGGGAGAACAACTCCATTTGGCTCACTAACTTCACACACCATCAGGCTTCCAAGCAGCTCTCAAGGAAACTAAGTTTTCACACTCTATGCTTAGTGCCCTTTGAGTGCATTATCTAGGAATGAACCTGGTAGAGCATCCCACACAAACGAATGCTCCACATGCGGGTTTCACATGCCACCAACTCCACATTCACAGGCAACTTCAGCGCCACAGCCGTTTTCAGATAGCCCTCAATGCAAAGTCTCTAGAGGCAAATATTGGTGTGAGAGCTAATTCAATCAAGGAAACACTGCATGTTGGTGAAGGGCATATTGAAGAAGGATCAGCCGAGTGGTTCTTGTGGGAGAACAACTCCATTTGGCTCACTAACTTCACACACCATCAGGCTTCCAAGCAGCTCTCAAGGAAACTCAGTTTTCACACTCTATGCTTAGTGCCCTTTGAGTGCCTAGGACTGAAATGAAGCTTGGTGAGCATCCCACACAAACGATTGCTCCACATGCGGGTTGCACATGCCACCAACTCTACATTCACAGGCAACTTCAGCGCCACAGCCGTTTTCAGATAGCACTCAATGCAAAGGCTCTAGACGCAAATATTGGTGTGAGAACTAATTCGATCAAGGAAACACTGCATGTTGGTGAAGGGCATATTGAAGAAGGATCAGCCGAGTGGTTCTTGTGGGAGAACAACTCCATTTGGCTCACTAACTTCACACACCATCAGGCTTCCAAGCAGCTCTCAAGGAAACTCAGTTTTCACACTCTATGCTTAGTGCCCTTTGAGTGCATTATCTAGGAATTAACTTGGTAGAGCAACACACAAACGAATGCTCCACATGCGAGTTTCACATGCCACCAACTCCACATTCACAGGCAACTTCAGCGCCACAGCCGTTTTCAGATAGCACTCAATGCATAGGCTCTAGACGCAAATATTGTTGTGAGAGCTAATTCAATCAAGGAAACACTGCATGTTGGTGAAGGGCATATTGAAGAAGGATCAGCCGAGTGGTTCTTGTGGGAGAACAACTCCATTTGGCTCACTAACTTCACACACCATCAGGCTTCCAAGCAGCTCTCAAGGAAACTCAGTTTTCACACTCTATGCTTAGTGCCCTTTGAGTGCCTAGGACTGAAATGAAGCTTGGTGAGCATCCCACACAAACGAATGCTCCACATGCGGGTTTCACATGCCACCAACTCCATATTCACAGGCAACTTCAGCGCCACAGCCGTTTTCAGATAGCCCTCAATGCAAAGGCTCTAGACGCAAATATTGTTGTGAGAGCTAATTCAATCAAGGAAACACTGCATGTTGGTGAAGGGCATATTGAAGAAGGATCAGCCGAGTGGTTCTTGTGGGAGAACAACTCCATTTGGCTCACTAACTTCACACACCATCAGGCTTCCAAGCAGCTCTCAAGGAAACTCAGTTTTCACACTCTATGCTTCGTGCCCTTTGAGTGCCTAGGACTGGAATGAAGCTTGGTGAGCATCCCACACAAACGAATGCTCCACATGCGGGTTTCACATGCCACCAACTCCACATTCACAGGCAACTTCAGCGCCACAGCCGTTTTCAGATAGTACTCAATGCAAAGGCTCTACACGCAACTATTGGTGTGAGAGCTAATTCAATCAAGGAAACAATGCATGTTGGTGAAGGGCATATTGAAGAAGGATCAGCCGAGTGGTTCTTGTGGGAGAACAACTCCATTTGGCTCACTAACTTCACACACCATCAGGCTTCCAAGCAGCTCTCAAGGAAACTCAGTTTTCACACTCTATGCTTCGTGCCCTTTGAGTGCATTATCTAGGAATGAACCTGGTAGAGCAACACACAAACGAATGCTCCACATGCGGGTTTCACATGCCACCAACTCCACATTCACAGGCAACTTCAGCGCCACAGCCGTTTTCAGATAGCCCTCAATGCAAAGGCTCTAGACGCAAATATTGGTGTGAGAGCTAAATCAATCAAGGAAACACTGCGTGTTGGTGAAGGGCATATTGAAGAAGGATCAGCCGAGTGGTTCTTGTGGGAGAACAACTCCATTTGGCTCACTAACTTCACACACCATCAGGCTTCCAAGCAGCTCTCAAGGAAACTCAGTTTTCACACTCTATGCTTAGTGCCCTTTGAGTGCCTAGGACTGAAATGAAGCTTGGTGAGCATCCCACACAAACAAATGCTCCACATGCGGGTTGCACATGCCACCAACTCTACATTCACAGGCAACTTCAGCGCCACAGCCGTTTTCAGATAGCACTCAATGCAAAGGCTCTAGACGCAAATATTGGTGTGAGAGCTAATTCAATCAGGAAGACACTGCATGTTGTTGAAGGGCATATTGAAGAAGGATCAGCCGAGTGGTTCTTGTGGGAGAACAACTCCATTTGGCTCACTAACTTCACACACCATCAGGCTTCCAAGCAGCTCTCAAGGAAACTAAGTTTTCACACTCTATGCTTAGTGCCCTTTGAGTGCATTATCTAGGAATGAACCTGGTAGAGCATCCCACACAAACGAATGCTCCACATGCGGGTTTCACATGCCACCAACTCCACATTCACAGGCAACTTCAGCGCCACAGCCGTTTTCAGATAGCACTCAATGCAAAGTCTCTAGAGGCAAATATTGGTGTGAGAGCTAATTCAATCAAGGAAACACTGCATGTTGGTGAAGGGCATATTGAAGAAGGATCAGCCGAGTGGTTCTTGTGGGAGAACAACTCCATTTGGCTCACTAACTTCACACACCATCAGGCTTCCAAGCAGCTCTCAAGGAAACTCAGTTTTCACACTCTATGCTTAGTGCCCTTTGAGTGCCTAGGACTGAAATGAAGCTTGGTGAGCATCCCACACAAACGAATGCTCCACATGCGGGTTGCACATGCCACCAACTCTACATTCACAGGCAACTTCAGCGCCACAGCCGTTTTCAGATAGCACTCAATGCAAAGGCTCTAGACGCAAATATTGGTGTGAGAACTAATTCAATCAAGGAAACACTGCATGTTTCTGAAGGGCATATTGAAGAAGGATCAGCCGAGTGGTTCTTGTGGGAGAACAACTCCATTTGGCTCACTAACTTCACACACCATCAGGCTTCCAAGCAGCTCTCAAGGAAACTCAGTTTTCACACTCTATGCTTCGTGCCCTTTGAGTGCATTATCTAGGAATTAACTTGGTAGAGCAACACACAAACGAATGCTCCACATGCGAGTTTCACATGCCACCAACTCCATATTCACAGGCAACTTCAGCGCCACAGCCGTTTTCAGATAGCACTCAATGCATAGGCTCTAGACGCAAATATTGTTGTGAGAGCTAATTCAATCAAGGAAACACTGCATGTTGGTGAAGGGCATATTGAAGAAGGATCAGCCGAGTGGTTCTTGTGGGAGAACAACTCCATTTGGCTCACTAACTTCACACACCATCAGGCTTCCAAGCAGCTCTCAAGGAAACTCAGTTTTCACACTCTATGCTTAGTGCCCTTTGAGTGCATTATCTAGGAATGAACCTGGTAGAGCATCCCACACAAACGAATGCTCCACATGCGGGTTTCACATGCCACCAACTCCACATTCACAGGCAACTTCAGCGCCACAGCCGTTTTCAGATAGCCCTCAATGCAAAGGCTCTAGACGCAAATATTGGTGTGAGAGCTAATTCAATCAAGGAAACACTGCATGTTGGTGAAGGGCATATTGAAGAAGGATCAGCCGAGTGGTTCTTGTGGGAGAACAACTCCATTTGGCTCACTAACTTCACACACCATCAGGCTTCCAAGCAGCTCTCAAGGAAACTCAGTTTTCACACTCTATGCTTAGTGCCCTTTGAGTGCCTAGGACTGAAATGAAGCTTGGTGAGCATCCCACACAAACGAATGCTCCACATGCGGGTTTCACATGCCACCAACTCCATATTCACAGGCAACTTCAGCGCCACAGCCGTTTTCAGATAGCCCTCAATGCAAAGGCTCTAGACGCAAATATTGGTGTGAGAGCTAATTCAATCAAGGAAACACTGCATGTTGGTGAAGGGCATATTGAAGAAGGATCAGCCGAGTGGTTCTTGTGGGAGAACAACTCCATTTGGCTCACTAACTTCACACACCATCAGGCTTCCAAGCAGCTCTCAAGGAAACTCAGTTTTCACACTCTATGCTTCGTGCCCTTTGAGTGCATTATCTAGGAATTAACTTGGTAGAGCAACACACAAACGAATGCTCCACATGCGAGTTTCACATGCCACCAACTCCACATTCACAGGCAACTTCAGCGCCACAGCCGTTTTCAGATAGCACTCAATGCATAGGCTCTAGACGCAAATATTGTTGTGAGAGCTAATTCAATCAAGGAAACACTGCATGTTGGTGAAGGGCATATTGAAGAAGGATCAGCCGAGTGGTTCTTGTGGGAGAACAACTCCATTTGGCTCACTAACTTCACACACCATCAGGCTTCCAAGCAGCTCTCAAGGAAACTCAGTTTTCACACTCTATGCTTAGTGCCCTTTGAGTGCCTAGGACTGAAATGAAGCTTGGTGAGCATCCCACACAAACAAATGCTCCACATGCGGGTTGCACATGCCACCAACTCTACATTCACAGGCAACTTCAGCGCCACAGCCGTTTTCAGATAGCACTCAATGCAAAGGCTCTAGACGCAAATATTGGTGTGAGAGCTAATTCAATCAGGAAGACACTGCATGTTGTTGAAGGGCATATTGAAGAAGGATCAGCCGAGTGGTTCTTGTGGGAGAACAACTCCATTTGGCTCACTAACTTCACACACCATCAGGCTTCCAAGCAGCTCTCAAGGAAACTAAGTTTTCACACTCTATGCTTAGTGCCCTTTGAGTGCATTATCTAGGAATGAACCTGGTAGAGCATCCCACACAAACGAATGCTCCACATGCGGGTTTCACATGCCACCAACTCCACATTCACAGGCAACTTCAGCGCCACAGCCGTTTTCAGATAGCACTCAATGCAAAGTCTCTAGAGGCAAATATTGGTGTGAGAGCTAATTCAATCAAGGAAACACTGCATGTTGGTGAAGGGCATATTGAAGAAGGATCAGCCGAGTGGTTCTTGTGGGAGAACAACTCCATTTGGCTCACTAACTTCACACACCATCAGGCTTCCAAGCAGCTCTCAAGGAAACTCAGTTTTCACACTCTATGCTTAGTGCCCTTTGAGTGCCTAGGACTGAAATGAAGCTTGGTGAGCATCCCACACAAACGAATGCTCCACATGCGGGTTGCACATGCCACCAACTCTACATTCACAGGCAACTTCAGCGCCACAGCCGTTTTCAGATAGCACTCAATGCAAAGGCTCTAGACGCAAATATTGGTGTGAGAACTAATTCAATCAAGGAAACACTGCATGTTGGTGAAGGGCATATTGAAGAAGGATCAGCCGAGTGGTTCTTGTGGGAGAACAACTCCATTTGGCTCACTAACTTCACACACCATCAGGCTTCCAAGCAGCTCTCAAGGAAACTCAGTTTTCACACTCTATGCTTCGTGCCCTTTGAGTGCATTATCTAGGAATTAACTTGGTAGAGCAACACACAAACGAATGCTCCACATGCGAGTTTCACATGCCACCAACTCCATATTCACAGGCAACTTCAGCGCCACAGCCGTTTTCAGATAGCACTCAATGCATAGGCTCTAGACGCAAATATTGGTGTGAGAGCTAATTCAATCAAGGAAACACTGCATGTTGGTGAAGGGCATATTGAAGAAGGATCAGCCGAGTGGTTCTTGTGGGAGAACAACTCCATTTGGCTCACTAACTTCACACACCATCAGGCTTCCAAGCAGCTCTCAAGGAAACTCAGTTTTCACACTCTATGCTTAGTGCCCTTTGAGTGCATTATCTAGGAATGAACCTGGTAGAGCATCCCACACAAACGAATGCTCCACATGCGGGTTTCACATGCCACCAACTCCACATTCACAGGCAACTTCAGCGCCACAGCCGTTTTCAGATAGCCCTCAATGCAAAGGCTCTAGACGCAAATATTGGTGTGAGAACTAATTCAATCAAGGAAACACTGCATGTTGGTGAAGGGCATATTGAAGAAGGATCAGCCGAGTGGTTCTTGTGGGAGAACAACTCCATTTGGCTCACTAACTTCACACACCATCAGGCTTCCAAGCATCTCTCAAGGAAACTCAGTTTTCACACTCTATGCTTAGTGCCCTTTGAGTGCATTATCTAGGAATGAACCTGGTAGAGCATCCCACACAAACGAATGCTCCACATGCGGGTTTCACATGCCACCAACTCCACATTCACAGGCAACTTCAGCGCCACAGCCGTTTTCAGATAGCCCTCAATGCAAAGGCTCTAGACGCAAATATTGGTGTGAGAGCTAATTCAATCAAGGAAACACTGCATGTTGGTGAAGGGCATATTGAAGAAGGATCAGCCGAGTGGTTCTTGTGGGAGAACAACTCCATTTGGCTCACTAACTTCACACACCATCAGGCTTCCAAGCAGCTCTCAAGGAAACTCAGTTTTCACACTCTATGCTTAGTGCCCTTTGAGTGCCTAGGACTGAAATGAAGCTTGGTGAGCATCCCACACAAACGAATGCTCCACATGCGGGTTTCACATGCCACCAACTCCATATTCACAGGCAACTTCAGCGCCACAGCCGTTTTCAGATAGCCCTCAATGCAAAGGCTCTAGACGCAAATATTGGTGTGAGAGCTAATTCAATCAAGGAAACACTGCATGTTGGTGAAGGGCATATTGAAGAAGGATCAGCCGAGTGGTTCTTGTGGGAGAACAACTCCATTTGGCTCACTAACTTCACACACCATCAGGCTTCCAAGCAGCTCTCAAGGAAACTCAGTTTTCACACTCTATGTTTAGTGCCCTTTGAGTGCCTAGGACTGGAATGAAGCTTGGTGAGCATCCCACACAAACGAATGCTCCACATGCGGGTTTCACATGCCACCAACTCCACATTCACAGGCAACTTCAGCGCCACAGCCGTTTTCAGATAGTACTCAATGCAAAGGCTCTAGACGCAAATATTGGTGTGAGAGCTAATTCAATCAAGGAAACAATGCATGTTGGTGAAGGGCATATTGAAGAAGGATCAGCCGAGTGGTTCTTGTGGGAGAACAACTCCATTTGGCTCACTAACTTCACACACCATCAGGCTTCCAAGCAGCTCTCAAGGAAACTCAGTTTTCACACTCTATGCTTAGTGCCCTTTGAGTGCATTATCTAAGAATGAACCTGGTAGAGCATCCCACACAAACGAATGCTCCACATGCGGGTTTCACATGCCACCAACTCCACATTCACAGGCAACTTCAGCGCCACAGCCGTTTTCAGATAGCCCTCAATGCAAAGGCTCTAGACGCAAATATTGGTGTGAGAGCTAATTCAATCAAGGAAACAATGCATGTTGGTGAAGGGCATATTGAAGAAGGATCAGCCGAGTGGTTCTTGTGGGAGAACAACTCCATTTGGCTCACTAACTTCACACACCATCAGGCTTCCAAGCAGCTCTCAAGGAAACTCAGTTTTCACACTCTATGCTTAGTGCCCTTTGAGTGCATTATCTAAGAATGAACCTGGTAGAGCATCCCACACAAACGAATGCTCCACATGCGGGTTTCACATGCCACCAACTCCACATTCACAGGCAACTTCAGCGCCACAGCCGTTTTCAGATAGCCCTCAATGCAAAGGCTCTAGACGCAAATATTGGTGTGAGAGCTAATTCAATCAAGGAAACACTGCATGTTGGTGAAGGGCATATTGAAGAAGGATCAGCCGAGTGGTTCTTGTGGGAGAACAACTCCATTTGGCTCACTAACTTCACACACCATCAGGCTTCCAAGCAGCTCTCAAGGAAACTCAGTTTTCACACTCTATGCTTAGTGCCCTTTGAGTGCATCATCTAGGAATGAACCTGGTAGAGCATCCCACACAAACGAATGCTCCACATGCGGGTTTCACATGCCACCATCTCCACATTCACAGGCAACTTCAGCGCCACAGCCGTTTTCAGATAGCCCTCAATGCAAAGGCTCTAGACGCAAATATTGGTGTGAGAGCTAAATCAATCAAGGAAACACTGCGTGTTGGTGAAGGGCATATTGAAGAAGGATCAGCCGAGGGGTTCTTGTGGGAGAACAACTCCATTTGGCTCACTAACTTCACACACCATCATGCTTCCAAGCAGCTCTCAAGGAAACACAGTTTTCACATTCTATGCTTAGTACCCTTTGAGTGCATTATCTAGGAATGAACCTGGTAGAACATCCCACACAAACGAATGCTGCACATGCGGGTTTCACATGCCACCAACTCCACATTCACAGGCAACTTCAGCGCCACAGCCGTTTTCAGATAGCATTCAATGCAAAGGCTCTAGAGGGAAATATTGGTGTGAGAGCTAATTCAATCAAGGAAACACTGCATGTTGGTGAAGGGCATATTGAAGAAGGTTCAGCCGAGTGGTTCTTGTGGGAGAACAACTCCATTTGGCTCACTAACTTCACACACCATCAGGCTTCCAAGCATCTCTCAAGGAAACTCAGTTTTCACACTCTATGCTTAGTGCCCTTTGAGTGCATTATCTAGGAATGAACCTGGTAGAGCATCCCACACAAACGAATGCTCCACATGCGGGTTTCACATGCCACCAACTCCATATTCACAGGCAACTTCAGCGCCACAGCCGTTTTCAGATAGCCCTCAATGCAAAGGCTCTAGACGCAAATATTGGTGTGAGAGCTAATTCAATCAAGGAAACACTGCATGTTGGTGAAGGGCATATTGAAGAAGGATCAGCCGAGTGGTTCTTGTGGGAGAACAACTCCATTTGGCTCACTAACTTCACACACCATCAGGCTTCCAAGCAGCTCTCAAAGAAAATCAGTTTTCACACTCTATGCTTAGTGCCCTTTGAGTGCCTAGGACTGAAATGAAGCTTGGTGAGCATCCCACACAAACGAATGCACCACATGCGGGTTTCACATGCCACCAACTCCACATTCACAGGCAACTTCAGCGCCACAGCCGTTTTCAGATAGCCCTCAATGCAAAGGCTCTAGACGCAAATATTGGTGTGAGAGCTAATTCAATCAAGGAAACACTGCATGTTGGTGAAGGGCATATTGAAGAAGGATCAGCCGAGGGGTTCTTGTGGGAGAACAACTCCATTTGGCTCACTAACTTCACACACCATCAGGCTTCCAAGCAGCTCTCAAGGAAACTCAGTTTTCACACTCTTTGCTTCGTGCCCTTTGAGTGCATTATCTAGGAATTAACTTGGTAGAACATCCCACACAAACGAATGCTCCACATGCGAGTTTCACATGCCACCAACTCCACATTCACAGGCAACTTCAGCGCCACAGCCGTTTTCAGATAGCCCTCAGTGCAAAGGCTCTAGACGCAAATATTGGTGTGAGAGCTAATTCAATCAAGGAAACACTGCATGTTGGTGAAGGGCATATTGAAGAAAGATCAGCCGAGTGGTTCTTGTGGGAGAACAACTCCATTTGGCTCACTAACTTCACACACCATCAGGCTTCCAAGCAGCTCTCAAGGAAACTCAGTTTTCACACTCTATGCTTAGTGCCCTTTGAGTGTCTAGGACTGAAATGAAGCTTGGTGAGCATCCCACACAAACGAATGCTCCACATGCGGGTTTCACATGCCACCAACTCCATATTCACAGGCAACTTCAGCGCCACAGCCGTTTTCAGATAGCCCTCAATGCAAAGGCTCTAGACGCAAATATTGGTGTGAGAGCTAATTCAATCAAGGAAACACTGCATGTTGGTGAAGGGCATATTGAAGAAGGATCAGCCGAGTGGTTCTTGTGGGAGAACAACTCCATTTGGCTCACTAACTTCACACACCATCAGGCTTCCAAGCAGCTCTCAAGGAAACTCAGTTTTCACACTCTATGCTTAGTGCCCTTTGAGTGCATTATCTAGGAATGAACCTGGTAGAGCATCCCACACAAACGAATGCTCCACATGCGGGTTTCACATGCCACCCACTCCACATTCACAGGCAACTTCTGCGCCACAGCCGTTTTCAGATAGCCCTCAATGCAAAGGCTCTAGACGCAAATATTGGTGTGAGAGCTAATTCAATCAAGGAAACACTGCGTGTTGGTGAAGGGCATATTGAAGAAGGATCAGCCGAGTGGTTCTTGTGGGAGAACAACTCCATTTGGCTCACTAACTTCACACACCATCATGCTTCCAAGCAGCTCTCAAGGAAACACAGTTTTCACATTCTATGCTTAGTGCCCTTTGAGTGCATTATCTAGGAATGAACCTGGTAGAACATCCCACACAAACGAATGCTCCACATGCGGGTTTCACATGCCACCAACTCCACATTCACAGGCAACTTCAGCGCCACAGCCGTTTTCAGATAGCCCTCAATACAAAGGCTCTAGAGGCAAATATTGGTGTGAGAGCTAATTCAATCAAGGAAACACTGCGTGTTGGTGAAGGGCATATTGAAGAAGGATCAGCCGAGTGGTTCTTGTGGGAGAACAACTCCATTTGGCTCACTAACTTCACACACCATCAGGCTTCCAGGCATCTCTCAAGGAAACTCACTTTTCACACTCTATGCTTAGTGCCCTTTGAGTGCCTAGGACTGAAATGAAGCTTGGTGAGCATCCCACACAAACGAATGCTCCACATGCGGGTTTCACATGCCACCAACTCCACATTCACAGGCAACTTCAGCGCCACAGCCGTTTTCAGATAGCCCTCAATGCAAAGGCTCTAGACGCAAATATTGGTGTGAGAGCTAATTCAATCAAGGAAACACTGCATGTTGGTGAAGGGCATATTGAAGAAGGATCAGCCGAGTGGTTCTTGTGGGAGAACAACTCCATTTGGCTCACTAACTTCACACACCATCAGGCTTCCAAGCAGCTCTCAAGGAAACTCAGTTTTCACACTCTATGCTTAGTGCCCTTTGAGTGCCTAGGACTGAAATGAAGCTTGGTGAGCATCCCACACAAACGAATGCTCCACATGCGGGTTTCACATGCCACCAACTCTACATTCACAGGCAACTTCAGCGCCACAGCCGTTTTCAGATAGCACTCAATGCAAAGGCTCTAGACGCAAATATTGGTGTGAGAGCTAATTCAATCAAGGAAACACTGCATGTTGGTGAAGGGCATATTGAAGAAGGATCAGCCGAGTGGTTCTTGTGGGAGAACAACTCCATTTGGCTCACTAACTTCACACACCATCAGGCTTCCAAGCAGCTCTCAAGGAAACTCAGTTTTCACACTCTATGCTTAGTGCCCTTTGAGTGCCTAGGACTGAAATGAAGCTTGGTGAGCATCCCACACAAACGAATGCTCCACATGCGGGTTTCACATGTCACCAACTCCACATTCACAGGCAACTTCAGCGCCACAGCCGTTTTCAGATAGCCCTCAATGCAAAGGCTCTAGACGCAAATATTGGTGTGAGAGCTAATTCAATCAAGGAAACACTGCATGTTGGTGTAGGGCATATTGAAGAAGGATCAGCCGAGTGGTTCTTGTGGGAGAACAACTCCATTTAGCTCACTAACCTCACACACCATCAGGCTTCCAAGCAGCTCTCAAGGAAACTCAGTTTTCACACTCTATGCTTAGTGCCCTTTGAGTGCATTATCTAGGAATGAACCTGGTAAAGCATCCCACACAAACGAATGCTCCACATGCGGGTTTCACATGCCACCCACTCCACATTCACAGGCAACTTCAGCGCCACAGCCGTTTTCAGATACCACTCAATGCAAAGGCTCTACACGCAAATATTGGTGTGAGAGCTAATTCAATCAAGGAAACACTGCGTGTTGGTGAAGGGCATATTGAAGAAGGATCAGCCGAGTGGTTCTTGTGGGAGAACAACTCCATTTGGCTCACTAACTTCACACACCATCATGCTTCCAAGCAGCTCTCAAGGAAACACAGTTTTCACATTCTATGCTTAGTGCCCTTTGAGTGCATTATCTAGGAATGAACCTGGTAGAACATCCCACACAAACGAATGCTCCACATGCGGGTTTCACATGCCACCAACTCCACATTCACAGGCAACTTCAGCGCCACAGCCGTTTTCAGATAGCCCTCAATACAAAGGCTCTAGAGGCAAATATTGGTGTGAGAGCTAATTCAATCAAGGAAACACTGCGTGTTGGTGAAGGGCATATTGAAGAAGGATCAGCCGAGTGGTTCTTGTGGGAGAACAACTCCATTTGGCTCACTAACTTCACACACCATCAGGCTTCCAGGCAGCTCTCAAGGAAACTCACTTTTCACACTCTATGCTTAGTGCCGTTTGAGTGCCTGGGACTGAAATGAAGCTTGGTGAGCATCCCACACAAACGAATGCTCCACATGTGGGTTTCACATGCCACCAACTCCACATTCACAGGCAACTTCAGCGCCACAGCCGTTTTCAGATAGCCCTCAATGCAAAGGCTCTAGACGCAAATATTGGCGTGAGAGCTAATTCAATCAAGGAAACACTGCATGTTGGTGAAGGGCATATTGAAGAAGGATCAGCCGAGTGATTCTTGTGGGAGAACAACTCCATTTGGCTCACTAACTTCACACACCATCAGGCTTCCAAGCAGCTCTCAAGGAAACTCAGTTTTCACACTCTATGCTTAGTGCCCTTTGAGTGCATTATCTAGGAATGAACCTGGTAGAGCATCCCACACAAACGAATGCTCCACATGCGGGTTTCACATGCCACCAACTCCACATTCTCAGGCAACTTCAGCGCCACAGCCATTTTCAGATAGTACTCAATGCAAAGGCTCTAGACGCAAATATTGGTGTGAGAGCTAATTCAATCAAGGAAACACTGCATGTTGGTGAAGGGCATATTGAAGAAGGATCAGCCGAGTGGTCCTTGTGGGAGAACAACTCCATTTGCCTCACTAACTTCACACACCATCAGGCTTCCAAGCAGCTCTCAAGGAAACTCAGTTTTCACACTCTATGCTTCGTGCCCTTTGAGTGCATTATCTAGGAATTAACTTGGTAGAGCAACACACAAACGAATGCTCCACATGCGAGTTTCACATGCCACCAACTCCACATTCACAGGCAACTTCAGCGCCACAGCCGTTTTCAGATAGCCCTCAGTGCAAAGGCTCTAGACGCAAATATTGGTGTGAGAGCTAATTCAATCAAGGAAACACTGCATGTTGGTGAAGGGCATATTGAAGAAGGATCAGCCGAGTGGTTCTTGTGGGAGAACAACTCCATTTGGCTCACTAACTTCACACACCATCAGGCTTCCAAGCAGCTCTCAAGGAAACTCAGTTTTCACACTCTATGCTTAGTGCCCTTTGAGTGCCTAGGACTGAAATGAAGCTTGGTGAGCATCCCACACAAACGAATGCTCCACATGCGGGTTTCACATGACACCAACTCCACATTCACAGGCAACTTCTGCGCCACAGCCGTTTTCAGATAGAACTCAATGCAAAGGCTCTACACGCAAATATTGGTGTGAGAGCTAATTCAATCAAGGAAACACTGCATGTTGGTGAAGGGCATATTGAAGAAGGATCAGCCGAGTGGTTCTTGTGGGAGAACAACTCCATTTGGCTCACTAACTTCACACACCATCAGGCTTCCAAGCAGCTCTCAAGGAAACTCAGTTTTCACACTCTATGCTTAGTGCCCTTTGAGTGCATTATCTAGGAATGAACCTGGTAGAGCATCCCACACAAACGAATGCTCCACATGCGGGTTTCACATGCCACCATCTCCACATTCACAGGCAACTTCAGCGCCACAGCCGTTTTCAGATAGCCCTCAATGCAAAGGCTCTAGACGCAAATATTGGTGTGAGAGCTAATTCAATCAAGGAAACACTACGTGTTGGTGAAGGGCATATTGAAGAAGGATCAGCCGAGTGGTTCTTGTGGGAGAACAACTCCATTTGGCTCACTAACTTCACACACCATCAGGCTTCCAAGCAGCTCTCAAGGAAACTCAGTTTTCACATTCTATGCTTAGTGCCCATGAGTGCATTATCTAGGAATGAATCTGGTAGAACATCCCACACAAACGAATGCTCCACATGCGGGTTTCACATGCCACCAACTCCACATTCACAGGCAACTTCAGCGCCACAGCCGTTTTCAGATAGCCCTCAATACAAAGGCTCTAGAGGCAAATATTGGTGTGAGAGCTAATTCAATCAAGGAAACACTGCGTGTTGGTGAAGGGCATGTTGAAGAAGGATCAGCCGAGTGGTTCTTGTGGGAGAACAACTCCATTTGGCTCACTAACTTCACACACCATCAGGCTTCCAAGCAGCTCTCAAGGAAACTCAGTTTTCACACTCTATGCTTAGTGCCCTTTGAGTGCCTAGGACTGAAATGAAGCTTGGTGAGCATCCCACACAAACGAATGCTCCACATGCGAGTTTCACATGACACCAACTCCACATTCACAGGCAACTTCAGCGCCACAGCCGTTTTCAGATAGAACTCAATGCAAAGGCTCTACACGCAAATATTGGTGTGAGAGCTAATTCAATCAAGGAAACACTGCATGTTGGTGAAGGGCATATTGAAGAAGGATCAGCCGAGTGGTTCTTGTGGGAGAACAACTCCATTTGGCTCACTAACTTCACACACCATCAGGCTTCCAAGCAGCTCTCAAGGAAACTCAGTTTTCACACTCTATGCTTAGTGCCCTTTGAGTGCATTATCTAGGAATGAACCTGGTAGAGCATCCCACACAAACGAATGCTCCACATGCGGGTTTCACATGCCACCAACTCCACATTCACAGGCATCTTCAGCGCCACAGCCGTTTTCAGATAGTACTCAATGCAAAGGCTCTAGACGCAAATATTGGTGTGAGAGCTAATTCAATCAAGGAAACACTGCATGTTGGTGAAGGGCATATTGAAGAAGGATCAGCCGAGTGGTTCTTGTGGGAGAACAACTCCATTTGGCTCACTAACTTCACACACCATCAGGCTTCCAAGCATCTCTCAAGGAAACTCAGTTTTCACACTCTATGCTTAGTGCCCTTTGAGTGCATTATCTAGGAATGAACCTGGTAGAGCATCCCACACAAACGAATGCTCCACATGCGGGTTTCACATGCCACCAACTCCACATTCACAGGCAACTTCAGCGCCACAGCCGTTTTCACATAGCCCTCAATGCAAAGTCTCTAGACGCAAATATTGGTGTGAGAGCTAATTCAATCAAGGAAACACTGCATGTTGGTGAAGGGCATATTGAAGAAGGATCAGCCGAGTGGTTCTTGTGGGAGAACAACTCCATTTGGCTCACTAACTTCACACACCATCAGGCTTCCAAGCAGCTCTCAAGGAAACTCAGTTTTCACACTCTATGCTTAGTGCCCTTTGAGTGCATTATCTAGGAATGAACCTGGTAGAGCATCCCACACAAACGAATGCTCCACATGCGGGTTTCACATGCCACCATCTCCACATTCACAGGCAACTTCAGCGCCACAGCCGTTTTCAGATAGCCCTCAATGCAAAGGCTCTAGACGCAAATATTGGTGTGAGAGCTAATTCAATCAAGGAAACACTACGTGTTGGTGAAGGGCATATTGAAGAAGGATCAGCCGAGTGGTTCTTGTGGGAGAACAACTCCATTTGGCTCACTAACTTCACACACCATCAGGCTTCCAAGCAGCTCTCAAGGAAACACAGTTTTCACATTCTATGCTTAGTGCCCTTTGAGTGCATTATCTAGGAATGAATCTGGTAGAACATCCCACACAAACGAATGCTCCACATGCGGGTTTCACATGCCACCAACTCCACATTCACAGGCAACTTCAGCGCCACAGCCGTTTTCAGATAGCCCTCAATACAAAGGCTCTAGAGGCAAATATTGGTGTGAGAGCTAATTCAATCAAGGAAACACTGCGTGTTGGTGAAGGGCATATTGGAGAAGGATCAGCCGAGTGGTTCTTGTGGGAGAACAACTCCATTTGGCTCACTAACTTCACACACCATCAGGCTTCCAAGCAGCTCTCAAGGAAACTCACTTTTCACACTCTATGCTTAGTGCCCTTTGAGTGCATTATCTAGGAATGAACCTGGTAGAGCATCGCACACAAACGCATGCTCCACATGCGGGTTTCACATGACACCAACTCCACATTCACAGGCAACTTCAGCGCCACAGCCATTTTCAGATAGTACTCAATGCAAAGGCTCTAGACACAAATATTGGTGTGAGAGCTAATTCAATCAAGGAAACACTGCATGTTGGTGAAGGGCATATTGAAGAAGGATCAGCCGAGTGGTTCTTGTGGGAGAACAACTCCATTTGGTCACTAACTTCACAAACCATCAGGCTTCCAAGCAGCTCTCAAGGAAACTCAGTTTTCACACTCTATGCTTAGTGCCCTTTTAGTGCCTAGGACTGAAATGAAGCTTGGTGAGCATCCCACACAAACGAATGCTCCACATGCGAGTTTCACATGACACCAACTCCACATTCACAGGCAACTTCAGCGCCACAGCCGTTTTCAGATAGAACTCAATGCAAAGGCTCTACACGCAAATATTGGTGTGAGAGCTAATTCAATCAAGGAAACACTGCATGTTGGTGAAGGGCATATTGAAGAAGGATCAGCCGAGTGGTTCTTGTGGGAGAACAACTCCATTTGGCTCACTAACTTCACACACCATCAGGCTTCCAAGCAGCTCTCAAGGAAACTCAGTTTTCACACTCTATGCTTAGTGCCCTTTGAGTGCATTATCTAGGAATGAACCTGGTAGAGCATCCCACACAAACGAATGCTCCACATGCGGGTTTCACATGCCACCAACTCCACATTCACAGGCATCTTCAGCGCCACAGCCGTTTTCAGATAGTACTCAATGCAAAGGCTCTAGACGCAAATATTGGTGTGAGAGCTAATTCAATCAAGGAAACACTGCATGTTGGTGAAGGGCATATTGAAGAAGGATCAGCCGAGTGGTTCTTGTGGGAGAACAACTCCATTTGGCTCACTAACTTCACACACCATCAGGCTTCCAAGCATCTCTCAAGGAAACTCAGTTTTCACACTCTATGCTTAGTGCCCTTTGAGTGCATTATCTAGGAATGAACCTGGTAGAGCATCCCACACAAACGAATGCTCCACATGCGGGTTTCACATGCCACCAACCCACATTCACAGGCAACTTCAGCGCCACAGCCGTTTTCACATAGCCCTCAATGCAAAGTCTCTAGACGCAAATATTGGTGTGAGAGCTAATTCAATCAAGGAAACACTGCATGTTGGTGAAGGGCATATTGAAGAAGGATCAGCCGAGTGGTTCTTGTGGGAGAACAACTCCATTTGGCTCACTAACTTCACACACCATCAGGCTTCCAAGCAGCTCTCAAGGAAACTCAGTTTTCACACTCTATGCTTAGTGCCCTTTGAGTGCATTATCTAGGAATGAACCTGGTAGAGCATCCCACACAAACGAATGCTCCACATGCGGGTTTCACATGCCACCAACTCCACATTCACAGGCAACTTCAGCGCCACAGCCGTTTTCAGATAGCCCTCAATGCAAAGGCTCTAGACGCAAATATTGGTGTGAGAGCTAATTCAATCAAGGAAACACTGCATGTTGGTGAAGGGCATATTGAAGAAGGATCAGCCGAGTGGTTCTTGTGGGAGAACAACTCCATTTGACTCACTAACTTCACACACCATCAGGCTTCCAAGCAGCTCTCAAGGAAACTCAGTTTTCACACTCTATGCTTAGTGCCCTTTGAGTGCCTAGGACTGAAATGAAGCTTGGTGAACATCCCACACAAACGAATGCTCCACATGCGGGTTTCACATGCCACCAACTCCACATTCACAGGCAACCTCAGCGCCACAGCCGTTTTCAGATAGCCCTCAATGCAAAGGCTCTAGACGCAAATATTGGTGTGAGAGCTAATTCAATCAGGAAAAAACTGCATGTTGGTGAAGGGCATATTGAAGAAGGATCAGCCGAGTGGTTCTTGTGGGAGAACAACTCCATTTGGCTCACTAACTTCACACACCATCAGGCTTCCAAGCAGCTCTCAAGGAAACTCAGTTTTCACACTCTATGCTTAGTGCCCTTTGAGTGCATTATCTAGGAATGAAAGTGGTAGAGCATCCCACACAAACGAATGCTCCACATGCGGGTTTCACATGCCACCAACTCCACATTCACAGGCAACTTCAGCGCCACAGCCGTTTTCAGATAGCCCTCAATGCAAAGGCTCTACACGCAACTATTGGCGTGAGAGCTAATTCAATCAAGGAAACACTGCATGTTGGTGAAGGGCATATTGAAGAAGGATCAGCCGAGTGGTTCTTGTGGGAGAACAACTCCATTTGGCTCACTAACTTCACACACCATCAGGCTTCCAAGCAGCTCTCAAGGAAACTCAGTTTTCACACTCTATGCTTAGTGCCCTTTGAGTGCCTAGGACTGAAATGAAGCTTGGTGAGCATCCCACACAAACGAATGCTCCACATGCGGGTTTCACATGCCACCAACTCCACATTCACAGGCAACTTCAGCGCCACAGCCGTTTTCAGATAGCCCTCAATGCAAAGGCTCTAGACGCAAATATTTTTGTGAGAGCTAATTCAATCAAGGAAACACTGCATGTTGGTGAAGGGCATATTGAAGAAGGATCAGCCGAGTGGTTCTTGTGGGAGAACAACTCCATTTGGCTCACTAACTTCACACACCATCAGGCTTCCAAGCAGCTCTCAAGGAAACTCAGTTTTCACACTCTATGCTTAGTGCCCTTTGAGTGCATTATCTAGGAATGAACCTGGTAGAGCATCCCACACAAACGAATGCTCCACATGCGGGTTTCACATGCCACCATCTCCACATTCACAGGCAAATTCAGCGCCACAGCCGTTTTCAGGTAGCCCTCAATGCAAAGGCTCTAGACGCAAATATTGGTGTGAGAGCTAATTCAATCAAGGAAACACTGCGTGTTGGTGAAGGGCATATTGAAGAAGGATCAGCCGAGTGGTTCTTGTGGGAGAACAACTCCATTTGGCTCACTAACTTCACACACCATTAGGCTTCCAAGCAGCTCTCAAGGAAACACAGTTTTCACACTCTATGCTTAGTGCCCTTTGAGTGCATTATCTAGGAATGAACCTGGTAGAACATCCCACACAAACGAATGCTCCACATGCGGGTTTCACATGCCACCAACTCCACATTCTCAGGCAACTTCAGCGCCACAGCCGTTTTCAGATAGCCCTCAATACAAAGGCTCCAGAGGCAAATATTGTTGTGTGAGCTAATTCAATCAAGGAAACACTGCGTGTTGGTGAAGGGCATATTGAAGAAGGATCAGCCGAGTGGTTCTTGTGGGAGAACAACTCCATTTGGCTCACTAACTTCACACACCATCAGGCTTCCAAGCAGCTCTCAAGGAAACTCAGTTTTCACACTCTATGCTTAGTGCCCTTTGAGTGCCTAGGACTGAAATGAAGCTTGGTGAGCATCCCACACAAACGAATGCTCCACATGCGGGTTTCACATGCCACCAACTCCACATTCACAGGCAACTTCAGCGCCACAGCCGTTTTCAGATAGCCCTCAATGCAAAGGCTCTACACGCAAATATTGGCGTTAGAGCTAATTCAATCAAGGAAACACTGCATGTTGGTGAAGGGCATATTGAAGAAGGATCAGCCGAGTGGTTCTTGTGGGAGAACAACTCCATTTGGCTCACTAACTTCACACACCATCAGGCTTCCAAGCAGCTCTCAAGGAAACTCAGTTTTCACACTCTATGCTTAGTGCCCTTTGAGTGCATTATCTAGGAATGAACCTGGTAGAGCATCCCACACAAACGAATGCTCCACATGCGGGTTTCACATGCCACCAACTCCTCATTCACAGGCAACTTCAGCGCCACAGCCATTTTCAGATAGTACTCAATGCAAAGGCTCTAGACGCAAATATTGGTGTGAGAGCTAATTCAATCAAGGAAACACTGCATGTTGGTGAAGGGCATATTGAAGAAGGATCAGCCGAGTGGTTCTTGTGGGAGAACAACTCCATTTGGCTCACTAACTTCACACACCATCAGGCTTCCAAGCAGCTCTCAAGGAAACTCAGTTTTCACACTCTATGCTTAGTGCCCTTTGAGTGCCTAGGACTGAAATGAAGCTTGGTGAGCATCCCACACAAACGAATGCTCCACATGTGTGTTTCACATGCCACCAACTCCACATTCACAGGCAACTTCAGCGCCACAGCCGTTTTCAGATAGCCCTCAATGCAAAGGCTCTAGACGCAACTATTGGTGTGAGAGCTAATTCAATCAAGGAAACACTGCATGTTGGTGAAGGGCATATTGAAGAAGGATCAGCCGAGTGGTTCTTGTGGGAGAACAACTCCGTTTGGCTCACTAACTTCACACACCATCAGGCTTCCAAGCAGCTCTCAAGGAAACTCAGTTTTCACACTCTATGCTTAGTGCCCTTTGAGTGCCTAGGACTGAAATGAAGCTTGGTGAGCATCCCACACAAACGAATGCTCCACATGCGGGTTCACATGCCACCAACTCCACATTCACAGGCAACCTCAGCGCCACAGCCGTTTTCAGATAGCCCTCAATGCAAAGGCTCTAGACGCAAAAATTGGTGTGAGAGCTAATTCAATCAGGAAAACACTGCATGTTGGTGAAGGGCATATTGAAGAAGGATCAGCCGAGTGGTTCTTGTGGGAGAACAACTCCATTTGGCTCACTAACTTCACACACCATCAGGCTTCCAAGCAGCTCTCAAGGAAACTCAGTTTTCACACTCTATGCTTAGTGCCCTTTGAGTGCATTATCTAGGAATGAACCTGGTAGAGCATCCCACACAAACGAATGCTCCACATGCGGGTTTCACATGCCACAAACTCCACATTCTCAGGCAACTTCAGCGCCACAGCCATTTTCAGATAGCCCTCAATGCAAAGGCTCTAGACGCAAATATTGTTGTGAGAGCTAATTCAATCAAGGAAACACTGCATGTTGGTGAAGGGCATATTGAAGAAGGATCAGCCGAGTGGTTCTTGTGGGAGAACAACTCCATTTGGTCACTAACTTCACAAACCATCAGGCTTCCAAGCAGCTCTCAAGGAAACTCAGTTTTCACACTCTATGCTTAGTGCCCTTTGAGTGCCTAGGACTGAAATGAAGCTTGGTGAGCATCCCACACAAACGAATGCTCCACATGTGGGTTTCACATGCCACCAACTCCACATTCACAGGCAACTTCAGCGCCACAGCCATTTTCAGATAGCCCTCAATGCAACGCTCTAGACGCAAATATTGGTGTGAGAGCTAATTCAATCAAGGAAACACTGCATGTTGGTGAAGGGCATATTGAAGAAGGATCAGCCGAGTGGTTCTTGTGGGAGAACAACTCCATTTGACTCACTAACTTCACACACCATCAGGCTTCCAAGCAGCTCTCAAGGAAACTCAGTTTTCACACTCTATGCTTAGTGCCCTTTGAGTGCCTAGGACTGAAATGAAGCTTGGTGAGCATCCCACACAAACGAATGCTCCACATGCGGGTTTCACATGCCACCAACTCCACATTCACAGGCAACCTCAGCGCCACAGCCATTTTCAGATAGCCCTCAATGCAAAGGCTCTAGACGCAAATATTGGTGTGAGAGCCAATTCAATCAGGAAAACACTGCATGTTGGTGAAGGGCATATTGAAGAAGGATCAGCCGAGTGGTTCTTGTGGGAGAACAACTCCATTTGGCTCACTAACTTCACACACCATCAGGCTTCCAAGCAGCTCTCAAGGAAACTCAGTTTTCACACTCTATGCTTAGTGCCCTTTGAGTGCATTATCTAGGAATGAACCTGGTAGAGCATCCCACACAAACGAATGCTCCACATGCGGGTTTCACATGCCAACAACTCCACATTCACAGGCAACTTCAGCGCCACAGCCGTTTTCAGATAGCCCTCAATGCAAAGGCTCTAGACGCAAATATTGGTGTGAGAGCTAATTCAATCAAGGAAACACTGCATGTTGGTGAAGGGCATATTGAAGAAGGATCAGCCGAGTGGTTCTTGTGGGAGAACAACTCCATTTGGCTCACTAACTTTACAAACCATCAGGCTTCCAAGCAGCTCTCAAGGAAACTCACTTTTCACACTCTATGCTTAATGCCCTTTGAGTGCCTAGGACTGAAATGAAGCTTGGTGAGCATCCCACACAAACGAATGCTCCACATGCGGGTTTCACATGCCACCAACTCCACATTCACAGGCAACTTCAGCGCCACAGCCGTTTTCAGATAGCCCTCAATGCAAAGGCTCTAGACGCAACTATTGGTGTGAGAGCTAATTCAATCAAGGAAACACTGCATGTTGGTGAAGGGCATATTGAAGAAGGATCAGCCGAGTGGTTCTTGTGGGAGAACAACTCCATTTGACTCACTAACTTCACACACCATCAGGCTTCCAAGCAGCTCTCAAGGAAACTCAGTTTTCACACTCTATGCTTAGTGCCCTTTGAGTGCATTATCTAGGAATGAACCTGGTAGAGCATCCCACACAAACGAATGCTCCACATGCGGGTTTCACATGCCACCAACTCCAGATTCACAGGCAACTTCAGCGCCACAGCCCATTTTCAGATAGTACTCAATGCAAAGGCTCTAGACGCAAATATTGGTGTGAGAGCTAATTCAATCAAGGAAACACAGCATGTTGGTGAAGGGCATATTGAAGAAGGATCAGCCGAGTGGTTCTTGTGGGAGAACAACTCCATTTGGTCACTAACTTCACAAACCATCAGGCTTCCAAGCAGCTCTCAAGGAAACTCAGTTTTCACACTCTATGCTTAGTGCCCTTTGAGTGCCTAGGACTGAAATGAAGCTTGGTGAGCATCCCACACAAACGAATGCTCCACATGTGGGTTTCACATGCCACCAACTCCACATTCACAGACAACTTCAGCGCCACAGCCGTTTTCAGATAGCCCTCAATGCAAAGGCTCTAGATGCAAATATTGGTGTGAGAGCTAATTCAATCAAGGAAACACGGCATGTTGGTGAAGGGCATATTGAAGAAGGATCAGCCGAGTGGTTCTTGTGGGAGAACAACTCCATTTGACTCACTAACTTCACACACCATCAGGCTTCCAAGCAGCTCTCAAGGAAACTCAGTTTTCACACTCTATGCTTAGTGCACTTTGAGTGCCTAGGACTGAAATGAAGCTTGGTGAGCATCCCACACAAACGAATGCTCCACATGCGGGTTTCACATGACACCAACTCCACATTCACAGGCAACCTCAGCGCCACAGCCGTTTTCAGATAGCCCTCAATGCAAAGGCTCTAGACGCAAATATTGGTGTGAGAGCTAATTCAATCAGGAAAACACTGCATGTTGGTGAAGGGCATATTGAAGAAGGATCAGCCGAGTGGTTCTTGTGGGAGAACAACTCCATTTGGCTCACTAACTTCACACACCATCAGGCTTCCAAGCAGCTCTCAAGGAAACTCAGTTTTCACACTCTATGCTTAGTGCCCTTTGAGTGCATTATCTAGGAATGAACCTGGTAGAGCATCCCACACAAACGAATGCTCCACATGCGGGTTTCACATGCCACCAACTCCACATTCACAGGCAACTTCAGCGCCACAGCCGTTTTCAGATAGCCCTCAATGCAAAGGCTCTAGACGCAAATATTGGTGTGAGAGCTAATTCAATCAAGGAAACACTGCATGTTGGTGAAGGGCATATTGAAGAAGGATCAGCCGAGTGGTTCTTGTGGGAGAACAACTCCATTTGGCTCACTAACTTCACACACCATCAGGCTTCCAAGCAGCTCTCAAGGAAACTCACTTCACACTCTATGCTTAATGCTCTTTAAGTGCCTAGGACTGAAAGGAAGCTTGGTGAGCATCCCACACAAACGAATGCTCCACATGCGGGTTTCACATGCCACCAACTCCACATTCACAGGCAACTTCAGCGCCACAGCCGTTTTCAGATAGCCCTCAATGCCAAGTCTCTACACGCAAATATTTTTGTGAGAGCTAATTCAATCAAGGAAACACTGCATGTTGGTGAAGGACATATTGAAGAAGGATCAGCCGAGTGGTTCTTGTGGGAGAACAACTCCATTTGGCTCACTAACTTCACAAACCATCAGGCTTCCAAGCAGCTCTCAAGGAAACTCAGTTTTCACACTCTATGCTTAGTGCCCATTGAGTGCATTATCTAAGAATGAACCTGGTAGAGCATCCCACACAAACGAATGCTCCACATGCGGGTTTCACATGCCACCAACTCCACATTCTCAGGCAACTTCAGCGCCACAGCCGTTTTCAGATAGCCCTCAATGCAAAGGCTCTAGACGCAAATATTTTTGTGAGAGCTAATTCAATCAAGGAAACACTGCATGTTGGTGAAGGGCATATTGAAGAAGGATCAGCCGAGTGGTTCTTGTGGGAGAACAACTCCATTTGACTCACTAACTTCACAAACCATCAGGCTTCCAAGCAGCTCTCAAGGAAACTCAGTTTTCACACTCTATGCTTAGTGCCCTTTGAGTGCCTAGGACTGAAATGAATCTTGGTGAGCATCCCACACAAACGAATGCTCCACATGCGGGTTTCACATGCACAAACTCCACATTCACAGGCAACGTCAGCGCCACAGCCGTTTTCAGATAGCCCTCAATGCAAAGGCTCTAGACGCAAATATTGGTGTGAGAGCTAATTCAATCAAGGAAACACTGCATGTTGGTGAAGGGCATATTGAAGAAGGATCAGCCGAGTGGTTCTTGTGGGAGAACAACTCCATTTGGCTCACTAACTTCACACACCATCAGGCTTCCAAGCAGCTCTCAAGGAAACTCAGTTTTCACACTCTATGCTTAGTGCCCTTTGAGTGCATTATCTAGGAATGAACCTGGTAGAGCATCCCACGCAAACGAATGCTCCACATGCGGGTTTCACATGCCACCAACTCCACATTCACAGGCAACTTCAGCGCCACAGCCATTTTCAGATAGCCCTCAATGCAAAGGCTCTAGACGCAAATATTGGTGTGAGAGCTAATTCAATCAAGGAAACACTGCATGTTGGTGAAGGGCATATTGAAGAAGGATCAGCCGAGTGGTTCTTGTGGGAGAACAACTCCATTTGGCTCACTAACTTCACAAACAATCAGGCTTCCAAGCAGCTCTCAAGGAAACTCAGTTTTCACACTCTATGCTTAGTGCTCTTTGAGTGCCTAGGACTGAAATGAATCTTGGTGAGCATCCCACACAAACGAATGCTCCACATGCGGGTTTCACATGCCACCAACTCCACATTCACAGGCAACTTCAGCGCCACAGCCGTTTTCAGATAGCCCTCAATGCAAAGGCTCTAGACGCAAATATTGGTGTGAGAGCTAATTCAATCAAGGAAACACTGCATGTTGGTGAAGGGCATATTGAAGAAGGATCAGCCGAGTGGTTCTTGTGGGAGAACAACTCCATTTGGCTCACTAACTTCACAAACCATCAGGCTTCCAAGCAGCTCTCAAGGAAACTCAGTTTTCACACTCTATGCTTAGTGCCCTTTGAGTGCATTATCTAAGAATGAACCTGGTAGAGCATCCCACACAAACGAATGCTCCACATGCGGGTTTCACATGCCACCAACTCCACATTCTCAGGCAACTTCAGCGCCACAGCCGTTTTCAGATAGCCCTCAATGCAAAGGCTCTAGACACAAATATTTTTGTGAGAGCTAATTCAATCAAGGAAACACTGCATGTTGGTGAAGGGCAGATTGAAGAAGGATCAGCCGAGTGGTTCTTGTGGGAGAACAACTCCATTTGGCTCACTAACTTCACACACCATCAGGCTTCCAAGCAGCTCTCAAGGAAACTCAGTTTTCACACTCTATGCTTAGTGCCCTTTGAGTGCAGTATCTAAGAATGAACCTGGTAGAGCATCCCACACAAACGAATGCTCCACATGTGGGTTTCACATGCCACCAACTCCACATTCTCAGGCAACTTCAGCGCCACAGCCGTTTTCAGATAGCCCTCAATGCAAAGGCTCTAGACGCAAATATTTTTGTGAGAGCTAATTCAATCAAGGAAACACTGCATGTTGGTGAAGGGCATATTGAAGAAGGATCAGCCGAGTGGTTCTTGTGGGAGAACAACTCCATTTGACTCACTAACTTCACACACCATCAGGCTTCCAAGCAGCTCTCAAGGAAACTCAGTTTTCACACTCTATGCTTAGTGCCCTTTGAGTGCATTATCTAGGAATGAACCTGGTAGAGCATCCCACACAAACGAATGCTCCACATGCGGGTTTCACATGCCACCAACTCCACATTCACAGGCAACTTCAGCGCCACAGCCGTTTTCAGATAGCCCTCAATGCAAAGGCTCTAGACGCAAATATTGGTGTGAGAGCTAATTCAATCAAGGAAACACTGCATGTTGGTGAAGGGCATATTGAAGAAGGATCAGCCGAGTGGTTCTTGTGGGAGAACAACTCCATTTGGCTCACTAACTTCACAAACCATCAGGCTTCCAAGCAGCTCTCAAGGAAACTCACTTCACACTCTATGCTTAATGCTCTTTGAGTGCCTAGGACTGAAATGAATCTTGGTGAGCATCCCACGCAAACGAATGCTCCACATGCGGGTTTCACATGCCACCAACTCCACATTCACAGGCAACTTCAGCGCCACAGCCGTTTTCAGATAGCCCTCAATGCAAAGGCTCTAGACGCAAATATTGGTGTGAGAGCTAATTCAATCAAGGAAACACTGCATGTTGGTGAAGGGCATATTGAAGAAGGATCAGCCGAGTGGTTCTTGTGGGAGAACAACTCCATTTGACTCACTAACTTCACACACCATCAGGCTTCCAAGCAGCTCTCAAGGAAACTCAGTTTTCACACTCTATGCTTAGTGCCCTTTGAGTGCCTAGGACTGAAATGAAGCTTGGTGAGCATCCCATGCAAACGAATGCTCCACATGCTGGTTTCACATGCCACCAACTCCACATTCACAGGCAACTTCAGCGCCACAGCCGTTTTCAGATAGCCCTCAATGCAAAGGCTTTACACGCAAATATTGGTGTGAGAGCTAATTCAATGAAGGAAACACTGCATGTTGGTGAAGGGCATAT
Source organism: Ochotona princeps (assembly GCF_030435755.1). Taxonomy (NCBI): domain Eukaryota; kingdom Metazoa; phylum Chordata; class Mammalia; order Lagomorpha; family Ochotonidae; genus Ochotona; species Ochotona princeps. Next base: position 62,675 of record NW_026700142.1, read on the forward strand.
TGAAGAAGGATCAGCCGAGTGGTTCTTGTGGGAGAACAACTCCATTTGGCTCACTAACTTCACAAACCATCAGGCTTCCAAGCAGCTCTCAAGGAAACTCAGGTTTCACACTCTATGCTTAGTGCCCTTTGAGTGCCTAGGACTGAAATGAATCTTGGTGAGCATCCCACACAAACGAATGCTCCACATGCGGGTTTCACATGCCACCAACTTCACATTCACAGGCAACTTCAGCGCCACAGCCGTTTTCAGATAGCCCTCAATGCAAAGGCTCTAGACGCAAATATTGGTGTGAGAGCTAATTCAATCAAGGAAACACTGCATGTTGGTGAAGGGCATATTGAAGAAGGATCAGCCGAGTGGTTCTTGTGGGAGAACAACTCCATTTGGCTCACTAACTTCACACACCATCAGGCTTCCAAGCAGCTCTCAAGGAAACTCACTTCACACTCTATGCTTAATGCTCTTTGAGTGCCTAGGACTGAAATGAATCTTGGTGAGCATCCCACGCAAACGAATGCTCCACATGCGGGTTTCACATGCCACCAACTCCACATTCACAGGCAACTTCAGCGCCACAGCCGTTTTCAGATAGCCCTCAATGCAAAGGCTCTAGACGCAAATATTGGTGTGAGAGCTAATTCAATCAAGGAAACACTGCATGTTGGTGAAGGGCATATTGAAGAAGGATCAGCCGAGTGGTTCTTGTAGGAGAACAACTCCATTTGGCTCACTAACTTCACACACCATCAGGCTTCCAAGCAGCTCTCAAGGAAACTCACTTTTCACACTCTATGCTTAGTGCCCTTTGAGTGCCTAGGACTGAAATGAAGCTTGGTGAGCATCCCACACAAACGAATGCTCCACATGCGGGTTTCACATGCCACCAACTCCACATTCACAGGCAACTTCAGCGCCACAGCCGTTTTCAGATAGCCCTCAATGCAAAGGCTCTAGACGCAAATATTGGTGTGAGAGCTAATTCAATCAAGGAAACACTGCATGTTGGTGAAGGGCATATTGAAGAAAGATCAGCCGAGTGGTTCTTGTGGGAGAACAACTCCATTTGGCTCACTAACTTCACACACCATCAGGCTTCCAAGCAGCTCTCAAGGAAACTCAGTTTTCACAGTCTATGCTTAGTGCCCTTTGAGTGCCTAGGACTGAAATGAAGCTTGGTGAGCATCCCACGCAAACGAATGCTCCACATGCGGGTTTCACATGCCACCAACTCCACATTCACAGGCAACTTCAGCGCCACAGCCGTTTTCAGATAGCCCTCAATGCAAAGGCTCTAGACGCAAATATTGGTGTGAGAGCTAATTCAATCAAGGAAACACTGCATGTTGGTGAAGGGCATATTGAAGAAGGATCAGCCGAGTGGTTCTTGTGGGAGAACAACTCCATTTGGCTCACTAACTTCACAAACCATCAGGCTTCCAAGCAGCTCTCAAGGAAACTCAGTTTTCACACTCTATGCTTCGTGCTCTTTGGGTGCCTAGGACTGAAATGAATCTTGGTGAGCATCCCACACAAACGAATGCTCCACATGCGGGTTTCACATGCCACCAACTCCACATTCACAGGCAACTTCAGCGCCACAGCCGTTTTCAGATAGCCCTCAATGCAAAGGCTCTAGACGCAATTATTGGTGTGAGAGCTAATTCAATCAAGGAAACACTGCATGTTGGTGAAGGGCATATTGAAGAAGGATCAGCCGAGTGGTTCTTGTGGGAGAACAACTCCATTTGGCTCACTAACTTCACAAACCATCAGGCTTCCAAGCAGCTCTCAAGGAAACTCAGTTTTCACACTCTATGCTTAGTGCCCTTTGAGTGCATTATCTAAGAATGAACCTGGTAGAGCATCCCACACAAACGAATGCTCCACATGCGGGTTTCACATGCCACCAACTCCACATTCTCAGGCAACTTCAGCGCCACAGCCGTTTTCAGATAGCCCTCAATGCAAAGGCTCTAGACGCAAATATTGGTGTGAGAGCTAATTCAATCAAGGAAACACTGCATGTTGGTGAAGGGCATATTGAAGAAGGATCAGCCGAGTGGTTCTTGTGGGAGAACAACTCCATTTGACTCACTAACTTCACACACCATCAGGCTTCCAAGCAGCTCTCAAGGAAACTCAGTTTTCACACTCTATGCTTAGTGCCCTTTGAGTGCATTATCTAGGAATGAACCTGGTAGAGCATCCCACACAAACGAATGCTCCACATGCGGGTTTCACATGCCACCAACTCCACATTCACAGGCAACTTCAGCGCCACAGCCGTTTTCAGATAGCCCTCAATGCAAAGGCTCTAGACGCAAATATTGGTGTGAGAGCTAATTCAATCAAGGAAACACTGCATGTTGGTGAAGGGCATATTGAAGAAGGATCAGCCGAGTGGTTCTTGTGGGAGAACAACTCCATTTGGCTCACTAACTTCACAAACCATCAGGCTTCCAAGCAGCTCTCAAGGAAACTCAGTTTTCACACTCTATGCTTAGTGCCCGTTGAGTGCCTAGGACTGAAATGAATCTTGGTGAGCATCCCACACAAACGAATGCTCCACATGCGGGTTTCACATGCCACAAACTCCACATTCACAGGCAACTTCAGCGCCACAGCCGTTTTCAGATAGCCCTCAATGCAAAGGCTCTAGACGCAAATATTGGTGTGAGAGCTAATTCAATCAAGGAAACACTGCATGTTGGTGAAGGGCATATTGAAGAAGGATCAGCCGAGTGGTTCTTGTGGGAGAACAACTCCATTTGGCTCACTAACTTCACACACCATCAGGCTTCCAAGCAACTCTCAAGGAAACTCACTTCACACTCTATGCTTAATGCTCTTTGAGTGCCTAGGACTGAAATGAAGCTTGGTGAGCATCCCACGCAAACGAATGCTCCACATGCGGGTTTCACATGCCACCAACTCCACATTCACAGGCAACTTCAGCGCCACAGCCGTTTTCAGATAGCCCTCAATGCAAAGTCTCTACACGCAAATATTGGCGTGAGAGCTAATTCAATCAAGGAAACACTGCATGTTGGTGAAGGGAATATTGAAGAAGGATCAGCCGAGTGGTTCTTGTGGGAGAACAACTCCATTTGGCTCACTAACTTCACACACCATCAGGCTTCCAAGCAGCTCTCAAGGAAACTCACTTTTCACACTCTATGCTTAGTGCCCTTTGAGTGCCTAGTACTGAAATGAAGCTTGGTGAGCATCCCACACAAACGAATGCTCCACATGCGGGTTTCACATGCCACCAACTCCACATTCACAGGCAACTTCAGCGCCACAGCCGTTTTCAGATAGCCCTCAATGCAAAGGCTCTAGACACAAATATTGGTGTGAGAGCTAATTCAATCAAGGAAACACTGCATGTTGGTGAAGGGCATATTGAAGAAGGATCAGCCGAGTGGTTCTTGTGGGAGAACAACTCCATTTGGCTCACTAACTTCACAAACCATCAGGCTTCCAAGCAGCTCTCAAGGAAACTCAGTTTTCACACTCTATGCTTAGTGCCCTTTGAGTGCATTATCTAAGAATGAACCTGGTAGAGCATCCCACACAAACGAATGCTCCACATGCGGGTTTCACATGCCACCAACTCCACATTCTCAGGCAACTTCAGCGCCACAGCCGTTTTCAGATAGCCCTCAATGCAAAGGCTCTAGACGCAAATATTTTTGTGAGAGCTAATTCAATCAAGGAAACACTGCATGTTGGTGAAGGGCATATTGAAGAAGGATCAGCCGAGTGGTTCTTGTGGGAGAACAACTCCATTTGACTCACTAACTTCACAAACCATCAGGCTTCCAAGCAGCTCTCAAGGAAACTCAGTTTTCACACTCAATGCTTAGTGCCCTTTGAGTGCCTAGGACTGAAATGAATCTTGGTGAGCATCCCACACAAACGAATGCTCCACATGCGGGTTTCACATGCCACCAACTCCACATTCACAGGCAACTTCAGCGCCACAGCCGTTTTCAGATAGCCCTCAATGCAAAGGCTCTAGACGCAAATATTGGTGTGAGAGCTAATTCAATCAAGGAAACACTGCATGTTGGTGAAGGGCATATTGAAGAAGGATCAGCCGAGTGGTTCTTGTGGGAGAACAACTCCATTTGGCTCACTAACTTCACACACCATCAGGCTTCCAAGCAGCTCTCAAGGAAACTCAGTTTTCACACTCTATGCTTAGTGCCCTTTGAGTGCCTAGGACTGAAATGAAGCTTGGTGAGCATCCCACGCAAACGAATGCTCCACATGCGGGTTTCACATGCCACCAACTCCACATTCACAGGCAACTTCAGCGCCACAGCCGTTTTCAGATAGCCCTCAATGCAAAGGCTCTAGACGCAAATATTGGTGTGAGAGCGAATTCAATGAAGGAAACACTGCATGTTGGTGAAGGGCATATTGAAGAAGGATCAGCCGAGTGGTTCTTGTGGGAGAACAACTCCATTTGGCTCACTAACTTCACAAACCATCAGGCTTCCAAGCAGCTCTCAAGGAAACTCAGTTTTCACACTCTATGCTTAGTGCCCTTTGAGTGCATTATCTAAGAATGAACCTGGTAGAGCATCCCACACAAACGAATGCTCCACATGCGGTTTCACATGCCACCAACTCCACATTCACAGGCAACTTCAGCGCCACAGCCGTTTTCAGATAGCCCTCAATGCAAAGGCTCTAGACGCAAATATTTTTGTGAGAGCTAATTCAATCAAGGAAACACTTCATGTTGGTGAAGGGCATATTGAAGAAGGATCAGCCGAGTGGTTCTTGTGGGAGAACAACTCCATTTGGCTCACTAACTTCACACACCATCAGGCTTCCAAGCAGCTCTCAAGGAAACTCAGTTTTCACACTCTATGCTTAGTGCCCTTTGAGTGCATTATCTAGGAATGAACCTGGTAGAGCATCCCACACAAACGAATGCTCCACATGTGGGTTTCACATGCCACCAACTCCACACTCACAGGCAACTTCAGCGCCACAGCCGTTTTCAGATAGCCCTCAATGCAAAGGCTCTAGACGCAAATATTGGTGTGAGAGCTAATTCAATCAAGGAAACACTGCATGTTGGTGAAGGGCATATTGAAGAAGGATCAGCCGAGTGGTTCTTGTGGGAGAACAACTCCATTTGGCTCACTAACTTCACACACCATCAGGCTTCCAAGCAGCTCTCAAGGAAACTCAGTTTTCACACTCTATGCTTAGTGCTCTTTGGGTGCCTAGGACTGAAATGAATCTTGGTGAGCATCCCACACAAACGAATGCTCCACATGCGGGTTTCACATGCATGCCACCAACTCCACATTCACAGGCAACTTCAGCGCCACAGCCGTTTCAGATAGCCCTCAATGCAAAGGCTCTAGACGCAAATATTGGTGTGAGAGCTAATTCAATCAAGGAAACACTGCATGTTGGTGAAGGGCATATTGAAGAAGGATCAGCCGAGTGGTTCTTGTGGGAGAACAACTCCATTTGGCTCACTAACTTCACAAACCATCAGGCTTCCAAGCAGCTCTCAAGGAAACTCAGTTTTCACACTCTATGCTTAGTGCCCTTTGAGTGCATTATCTAAGAATGAACCTGGTAGAGCATCCCACACAAACGAATGCTCCACATGCGGGTTTCACATGCCACCAAATCCACATTCTCAGGCAACTTCAGAGCCACAGCCGTTTTCAGATAGCCCTCAATGCAAAGGCTCTAGACGCAAATATTTTTGTGAGAGCTAATTCAATCAAGGAAACACTGCATGTTGGTGAAGGGCATATTGAAGAAGGATCAGCCGAGTGGTTCTTGTGGGAGAACAACTCCATTTGACTCACTAACTTCACACACCATCAGGCTTCCAAGCAGCTCTCAAGGAAACTCAGTTTTCACACTCTATGCTTAGTGCCCTTTGAGTGCATTATCTAGGAATGAACCTGGTAGAGCATCCCACACAAACGAATGCTCCACATGCGGGTTTCACATGCCACCAACTCCACATTCACAGGCAACTTCAGCGCCACAGCCGTTTTCAGATAGCCCTCAATGCAAAGGCTCTAGACGCAAATATTGGTGTGAGAGCTAATTCAATCAAGGAAACATTGCATGTTGGTGAAGGGCATATTGAAGAAGGATCAGCCGAGTGGTTCTTGTGGGAGAACAACTCCATTTGGCTCACTAACTTCACAAACCATCAGGCTTCCAAGCAGCTCTCAAGGAAACTCAGTTTTCACACTCTATGCTTCGTGCTCTTTGGGTGCCTAGGACTGAAATGAATCTTGGTGAGCATCCCACACAAACGAATGCTCCACATGCGGGTTTCACATGCCACCAACTCCACATTCACAGGCAACTTCAGCGCCACAGCCGTTTTCAGATAGCCCTCAATGCAAAGGCTCTAGACGCAATTATTGGTGTGAGAGCTAATTCAATCAAGGAAACACTGCATGTTGGTGAAGGGCATATTGAAGAAGGATCAGCCGAGTGGTTCTTGTGGGAGAACAACTCCATTTGGCTCACTAACTTCACAAACCATCAGGCTTCCAAGCAGCTCTCAAGGAAACTCAGTTTTCACACTCTATGCTTAGTGCCCTTTGAGTGCCTAGGACTGAAATGAATCTTGGTGAGCATCCCACACAAACGAATGCTCCACATGCGGGTTTCACATGCCACAAACTCCACATTCACAGGCAACTTCAGCGCCACAGCCGTTTTCAGATAGCCCTCAATGCAAAGGCTCTAGACGCAAATATTGGTGTGAGAGCTAATTCAATCAAGGAAACACTGCATGTTGGTGAAGGGCATATTGAAGAAGGATCAGCCGAGTGGTTCTTGTGGGAGAACAACTCCATTTGGCTCACTAACTTCACACACCATCAGGCTTCCAAGCAGCTCTCAAGGAAACTCAGTTTTCACACTCTATGCTTAGTGCTCTTTGAGTGCCTAGGACTGAAATGAAGCTTGGTGAGCATCCCACGCAAACGAATGCTCCACATGCTGGTTTCACATGCCACCAACTCCACATTCTCAGGCAACTTCAGCGCCACAGCCGTTTTCAGATAGCCCTCAATGCAAAGTCTCTACACGCAAATATTGGCGTGAGAGCTAATTCAATCAAGGAAACACTGCATGTTGGTGAAGGGCATATTGAAGAAGGATCAGCCGAGTGGTTCTTGTGGGAGAACAACTCCATTTGGCTCACTAACTTCACAAACCATCAGGCTTCCAAGCAGCTCTCAAGGAAACTCAGTTTTCACACTCTATGCTTAGTGCCCTTTGAGTGCATTATCTAAGAATGAACCTGGTAGAGCATCTCACACAAACGAATGCTCCACATGCGGGTTTCACATGCCACCAACTCCACATTCTCAGGCAACTTCAGCGCCACAGCCGTTTTCAGATAGCCCTCAATGCAAAGGCTCTAGACGCAAATATTGGTGTGAGAGCTAATTCAATCAAGGAAACACTGCATGTTGGTGAAGGGCATATTGAAGAAGGATCAGCCGAGTGGTTCTTGTGGGAGAACAACTCCATTTGACTCACTAACTTCACAAACCATCAGGCTTCCAAGCAGCTCTCAAGGAAACTCACTTTTCACACTCAATGCTTAGTGCCCTTTGAGTGCCTAGGACTGAAATGAATCTTGGTGAGCATCCCACACAAACGAATGCTCCACATGCGGGTTTCACATGCCACCAACTCCACATTCACAGGCAACTTCAGCGCCACAGCCGTTTTCAGATAGCCCTCAATGCAAAGGCTCTAGACGCAAATATTGGTGTGAGAGCTAATTCAATCAAGGAAACACTGCATGTTGGTGAAGGGCATATTGAAGAAGGATCAGCCGAGTGGTTCTTGTGGGAGAACAACTCCATTTGGCTCACTAACTTCACACACCATCAGGCTTCCAAGCAGCTCTCAAGGAAACTCAGTTTTCACACTCTATGCTTAGTGCCCTTTGAGTGCATTATCTAGGAATGAACCTGGTAGAGCATCCCACACAAACGAATGCTCCACATGCGGGTTTCACATGCCACCAACTCCACATTCTCAGGCAACTTCAGCGCCACAGCCGTTTTCAGATAGCCCTCAATGCAAAGGCTCTAGACGCAAATATTGGTGTGAGAGCTAATTCAATCAAGGAAACACTGCATGTTGGTGAAGGGCATATTGAAGAAGGATCAGCCGAGTGGTTCTTGTGGGAGAACAACTCCATTTGGCTCACTAACTTCACACACCATCAGGCTTCCAAGCAGCTCTCAAGGAAACTCACTTTTCACACTCTATGCTTAGTGCCCTTTGAGTGCCTAGGACTGAAATGAAGCTTGGTGAGCATCCCACGCAAACAAATGCTCCACATGCGGGTTTCACATGCCACCAACTCCACACTCACAGGCAACTTCAGCGCCACAGCCGTTTTCAGATAGCCCTCAATGCAAAGGCTCTAGACGCAAATATTGGTGTGAGAGCTAATTCAATCAAGGAAACACTGCATGTTGGTGAAGGGCATATTGAAGAAGGATCAGCCGAGTGGTTCTTGTGGGAGAACAACTCCATTTGGCTCACTAACTTCACAAACCATCAGGCTTCCAAGCAGCTCTCAAGGAAACTCAGTTTTCACACTCTATGCTTAGTGCCCTTTGAGTGCATTATCTAAGAATGAACCTGGTAGAGCATCCCACACAAACGAATGCTCCACATGCGGGTTTCACATGCCACCAACTCCACATTCACAGGCAACTTCAGCGCCACAGCCGTTTTCAGATAGCCCTCAATGCAAAGGCTCTAGACGCAAATATTTTGTGAGAGCTAATTCAATCAAGGAAACACTGCATGTTGGTGAAGGGCATATTGAAGAAGGATCAGCCGAGTGGTTCTTGTGGGAGAACAACTCCATTTGGCTCACTAACTTCACACACCATCAGGCTTCCAAGCAGCTCTCAAGGAAACTCAGTTTTCACACTCTATGCTTAGTGCCCTTTGAGTGCATTATCTAGGAATGAACCTGGTAGAGCATCCCACACAAACGAATGCTCCACATGTGGGTTTCACATGCCACCAACTCCACACTCACAGCAACTTCAGCGCCACAGCCGTTTTCAGATAGCCGTCAATGCAAAGGCTCTAGACGCAAATATTTTTGTGAGAGCTAATTCAATCAAGGAAACACTGCATGTTGGTGAAGGGCATATTGAAGAAGGATCAGCCGAGTGGTTCTTGTGGGAGAACAACTCCATTTGGCTCACTAACTTCACAAACCATCAGGCTTCCAAGCAGCTCTCAAGGAAACTCAGTTTTCACACTCTATGCTTAGTGCCCTTTGAGTGCATTATCTAAGAATGAACCTGGTAGAGCATCCCACACAAACGAATGCTCCACATGCGGGTTTCACATGCCACCAACTCCACATTCTCAGGCAACTTCAGCGCCACAGCCGTTTTCAGATAGCCCTCAATGCAAAGGCTCTAGACGCAAATATTTTTGTGAGAGCTAATTCAATCAAGGAAACACTGCATGTTGGTGAAGGGCATATTGAAGAAGGATCAGCCGAGTGGTTCTTGTGGGAGAACAACTCCATTTGACTCACTAACTTCACACACCATCAGGCTTCCAAGCAGCTCTCAAGGAAACTCAGTTTTCACAGTCTATGCTTAGTGCCCTTTGAGTGCCTAGCACTGAAATGAAGCTTGGTGAGCATCCCACGCAAACGAATGCTCCACATGCGGGTTTCACATGCCACCAACTCCACATTCACAGGCAACTTCAGCGCCACAGCCGTTTTCAGATAGCCCTCAATGCAAAGGCTCTAGACGCAAATATTGGTGTGAGAGCTAATTCAATCAAGGAAACACTGCATGTTGGTGAAGGCATATTGAAGAAGGATCAGCCGAGTGGTTCTTGTGGGAGAACAACTCCATTTGGCTCACTAACTTCACACACCATCAGGCTTCCAAGCAGCTCTCAAGGAAACTCACTTTTCACACTCTATGCTTAGTGCCCTTTGAGTGCATTATCTAGGAATGAACCTGGTAGAGCATTCCACACAAACGAATGCTGCACATGCGGGTTTCACATGCCACCAACTTCCCCACATTCACAGGCAACTTCAGCGCCACAGCCGTTTTCAGATAGCCCTCAATGCAAAGGCTCTAGACGCAAATATTGGTGTGAGAGCTAATTCAATCAAGGAAACACTGCATGTTGGTGAAGGGCATATTGAAGAAGGATCAGCCGAGTGGTTCTTGTGGGAGAACAACTCCATTTGGCTCACTAACTTCACAAACCATCAGGCTTCCAAGCAGCTCTCAAGGAAACTCAGTTTTCACACTCTATGCTTAGTGCCCTTTGAGTGCATTATCTAAGAATGAACCTGGTAGAGCATCCCACACAAACGAATGCTCCACATGCGGGTTTCACATGCCACCAACTCCACATTCACAGGCAACTTCAGCGCCACAGCCGTTTTCAGATAGCCCTCAATGCAAAGGCTCTAGACGCAAATATTGGTTTGAGAGCTAATTCAATCAAGGAAACACTGCATGTTGGTGAAGGGCATATTGAAGAAGGATCAGCCGAGTGGTTCTTGTGGGAGAACAACTCCATTTGGCTCACTAACTTCACACACCATCAGGCTTCCAAGCAGCTCTCAAGGAAACTCAGTTTTCACACTCTATGCTTAGTGCCCTTTGAGTGCATTATCTAGGAATGAACCTGGTAGAGCATCCCACACAAACGAATGCTCCACATGTGGGTTTCACATGCCACCAACTCCACACTCACAGGCAACTTCAGCGCCACAGCCGTTTTCAGATAGCCCTCAATGCAAAGGCTCTAGAGGCAAATATTGGTGTGAGAGCTAATTCAATCAAGGAAACACTGCATGTTGGTGAAGGGCATATTGAAGAAGGATCAGCCGAGTGGTTCTTGTGGGAGAACAACTCCATTTGGCTCACTAACTTCACAAACCATCAGGCTTCCAAGCAGCTCTCAAGGAAACTCAGTTTTCACACTCTATGCTTAGTGCCCTTTGAGTGCATTATCTAAGAATGAACCTGGTAGAGCATCCCACACAAACGAATGCTCCACATGCGGGTTTCACATGCCACCAACTCCACATTCTCAGGCAACTTCAGCGCCACAGCCGTTTTCAGATAGCCCTCAATGCAAAGGCTCTAGACGCAAATATTGGTGTGAGAGCTAATTCAATCAAGGAAACACTGCATGTTGGTGAAGGGCATATTGAAGAAGGATCAGCCGAGTGGTTCTTGTGGGAGAACAACTCCATTTGACTCACTAACTTCACACACCATCAGGCTTCCAAGCAGCTCTCAAGGAAACTCAGTTTTCACACTCTATGCTTAGTGCCCTTTGAGTGCATTATCTAAGAATGAACCTGGTAGAGCATCCCACACAAACGAATGCTCCACATATGGGTTTCACATGCCACCAACTCCACACTCACAGGCAACTTCAGCGCCACAGCCGTTTTCAGATAGCCCTCAATGCAAAGGCTCTAGACGCAAATATTGGTGTGAGAGCTAATTCAATCAAGGAAACACTGCATGTTGGTGAAGGGCATATTGAAGAAAGATCAGCCGAGTGGTTCTTGTGGAGAACAACTCCATTTGGCTCACTAACTTCACACACCATCAGGCTTCCAAGCAGCTCTCAAGGAAACTCAGTTTTCACAGTCTATGCTTAGTGCCCTTTGAGTGCCTAGCACTGAAATGAAGCTTGGTGAGCATCCCACGCAAACGAATGCTCCACATGCGGGTTTCACATGCCACCAACTCCACATTCACAGGCAACTTCAGCGCCACAGCCGTTTTCAGATAGCCCTCAATGCAAAGGCTCTAGACGCAAATATTGGTGTGAGAGCTAATTCAATCAAGGAAACACTGCATGTTGGTGAAGGGCATATTGAAGAAGGATCAGCCGAGTGGTTCTTGTGGGAGAACAACTCCATTTGGCTCACTAACTTCACACACCATCAGGCTTCCAAGCAGCTCTCAAGGAAACTCACTTTTCACACTCTATGCTTAGTGCCCTTTGAGTGCATTATCTAGGAATGAACCTGGTAGAGCATTCCACACAAACGAATGCTCCACATGCGGGTTTCACATGCCACCAACTCCACATTCACAGGCAACTTCAGCGCCACAGCCGTTTTCAGATAGCCCTCAATGCAAAGGCTCTAGACGCAAATATTGGTGTGAGAGCTAATTCAATCAAGGAAACACTGCATGTTGGTGAAGGGCATATTGAAGAAGGATCAGCCGAGTGGTTCTTGTGGGAGAACAACTCCATTTGGCTCACTAACTTCACAAACCATCA
>NW_026700143.1:0-33948 GCF_030435755.1 Ochotona princeps
AGGTGGATAGTGGGTGCTTAATTCTGTGTGGGTAGGAAATAGCACGTGTTGTGGTAAACATTGTGTTTTCACAGAGGGAGTTCTTCTTCAGCCCCAACCACAGCAGTAGCAGTGGTACTGCAGCATATTTGCAGAAGGAGTATCGTATCAGCGACCCACAATTTATTTTGGGCGATCAGCGGGGAAGTGACAACGGTACACTCATCACACGCACACGCACACACAGCCGCAGCGGCAGCTACAGCAGAGCACAGAGCTCAGCGCCAGCAGCGCGCAGCGTGTTTAGTAGGGGGGTCCGCCGTTATCACCAGCAGCAGTAGTAGCAAGAGCACGCTCCGCCATCAATGTTAGAAGATAGTGCTGCTGCCCGGCATACCTACAGCAGCAGCATCAGCAGAAGCACCAAGAACAGGAAGATGTAGTTTTTCCTAGCTTGAAGCAGAGGACAGCAAAACTAGCACAGAGACAACCAGTAACCGATATGATGATGCTCGCTGTTAGAAACCTAGCATCAGCAGCAGCAACCGTACCCCCTGTCATCAATGTATGAACATACATTGTGCAGCTGCTGGAGGAAATAACATCAGCGGCATCATCCAAAGCAACGAAAAAGAAAGAATGTTATACTCGAAATACAGGACAGCAAAATACACACACTCATACTCACCCACAGCCAGCGAGTCATATACATTTGTGATCATCCAGAGTGGCACTTGTCCATTAGTAGCTCACCCCCACAAGATGAGAACAATATAGAGCGCCCTATGTGCGTGTGTGCGTGGCACACTGCATGCAAGTGTTTCTCTTTCGCGCTACGTATTGTTGCGACACACGTTCCCCTTTGAACTGACCGGCACAACATATCGGTAATGTCGCACCAGTAAATGTGGCCTTCATGAATAAGGAAATGATAATACTGATAGCAGTTGTGTGACCGCCTACTACTACTCCTACTTGCAGCAGCAGCTACAACAGTATTGCTGTCTGCACTCCTCTGTAAGATCAGCAGCAGAAACAGCGGCAGCAACAGCAATAGCGGCAGCAAGAACAAGCAGCCTCAGCAGCAGCAGCAGCAGCAACAACACGCAGCAGCAGCGACAATAGCGGCTGCAGGAACAAGCAGCAGCAGGAGCAACACAGCAGCAGGAGCAACGCAGCAGCAGCACACGCGTTTTGAGAGGTGAGCAGTAGGGAGGCAAGCAATAAAGGTCTTTGTTTTTCTGTCTCCTATGTCTTTTTTTCCCTTTTTTTCTTATTTTTCCAATCTCTATGAGAGAAGGCACCTTCTTCACATTTTAGGATATATGCTATATCGTTCCATGCTCTCGTAAACTCTCTATACTCGTACTCTCTTCTCATACGGACGGGGTGGCAGCAACGGCGCACTGTACATGGAGTATCAACAACGCAGCACCTACACGCGGACGTTGTGGCCGAAACACCTACCGCGCGCGCGCCCACGGTGGTGAGATCTGTTGCTCTATGGCTGCTTTATACCGCTCCTTAGTGTGCCATCGTCCACGACTCTTTTTTCTTTCTCGCTCTCTCTCTCCTTTTCCTTTTCTCTCTGTGGTGTCCTCACAGCAGCCTCGATTAGTAGGAGCAGTAGTATCAGTGGAATTGAGTCGCAGCACAAACATTGCACTGCCACCGTCGTAGTAGCATGGTCAAAAACGAAAAGGCAGGAGCAGTGGAAAGAAGAGTGAACTGCGGAAACTCAACCTAGGTGCGGCGCAATATGATGCTTCTATTCGAGTAGTAAGATTGTTGCTTTCTCTCTTATTACCAGTAGAGTCATTTTTCCTTCTCTACACTTGCGTGGTGTGTGTGTGTGTGTCTCCACATGCCTATGCTGCGGCATCCGTGCTGTTCCTCCTACTATTACTACTGCTGCAGCAGCAGCAGCAAGAGGAAGATACCGTCGTCGCGCACATGGTGCTGCATCCGGCGTGACGACCGTCTCACGCAGTTACCGTAGGGCACTCTGTTCATCTGAAGCAACAGGACCAGAAGAGGAAGAAGCAGCAGCAGCAACAGCAGCAACACGGTAATGATAACAGCTGCGCAGCAGCAGCAACAATAGTAACAGGAACAACAGCTGTAACAGCGGCCACTGCGCATTGTCTTTGACTTCTGTCTTTCCTCAGGGCACGTGCATAGCAGCAACAGCAGCACCAATAATGAGAGTAGTCGTGAGACTGTCTTACCAGCGATAATGTCATGTTTTGAGAGCAGTAGTAATATTGCTGCTACGACACCATCATTAGTAACAGGTGTATACAGTATACTACTAGGTGCAACACAAACGCAGCATATAAAGTATTGTCTCTCTCTTTCTCTGATTGAAAAGAGCGGATGGTTTGCTTCAAAATAATACTATTCCGGCGGAGCGCGTCATATGAGAAATATGTTGAATGCCAATCATACCCTCTCACAACGAAGCAACAGCAGCAGCATCAGCAACAACAGCAGCAGCAACAGCAGCAGCAACAGCAAGCAGCACCAGTGGCAACAACAGCGGCAGCACCAGCGGTAGCAATAGCAGCAGCATCAGCAGCAGCATCAGCAGCAGCAGCGGCAACAGCAGAACCGGCAACAGCAGCAGAACGTCCGTGCGGGCCCTTCAGTGGTGTCTACAGGTTTGTCAGAGGAGTACACACACAGCGTCCTCCTGCTGCTGCTTCTGCAGCAGCAGCAGCAGCAACAGTGACAGCAACAGTGACAGCAACACGGGGACACACTCACACCTATACGCACACACACACACTCACACCTATACGCACACACACACACACACACACACACACACACTCACACCTATACGCACACACACATACACACACACACTCGCACACATACGCACACACGCACACACATACGTACACACGCACACACATACGCACACACATACGCACACACATACGCACGCACACACACACACACACATACGTACACACGCACACACGTACGTACACACGCACACACGTACGTACACACGCACACACGTACGTACACACGCACACACGTACGTACACACGCACACACGTACGTACACACGCACACACGTACGTACACACGCACACACGTACGCACGTACGCACGTACGCACACACGTACACACTCACACACGTACACATGCACACACTTCAACTTTATAAGCACGGGAATGTCCTTGGACGAGGGGTAGAAAAAATGGAGGAAAAATAAAATAACGGGGTCTGCAGATGGTTGAAGACAAAAAAATTTTGCTTGCACTGTAATAGCAATAATAGTAGTGTCGTTGCACTACTGCAGCTCTTTTTTCACTTGTCAAACAGCAGCACCATAAACATAACAAGCAGCAGCACTACTATTATCATGACTCTCCTATTACTAGTAATAGAAGCAACATTACAACCACCACATGCGCTTTCAAACAGCTACAGTAGTAAGAGGTGTTTTGTTGTACTAGTACCTTTTGCAGTATCATCCTACACTGAATTTACAGAAAATAGTGCACGGAAAAAGCGATATTTACACGCTCGATATCTCTGTGTCCTCACTCAGACAAAGACAAACACAAACACATACACAAAAACAACAGAACTAGACACATACACACACACACATATACACATATAAGTACGTACGTACACACATATATGTATACACTAATGTACTACCCTCTTTTTATGTGAGTATGCGTGACGCTCTTCACATTATGTTTTTGAATACTGACGATTCCTCTCTCTCTTCTTTCTTCTCAGTATTATGATCCTTAATGTTGCACCAACTTTTCTACACCAATTTAGGATGTCAGTACATCTTCATTGAATCCATTAAAACACATTATATCAATTTGTCATGTACTAGAGCCCGCATACATGCATACGTATGTACACATATATATGTTGTATATACACAAATATATACATACACGTTTTCTACTCGTGACCACATATATATATACTTAAGTACACAGTTCGAATATACAAGAGTATATACATATATATATATATATATGAGCTGTAGTACTGGGGTGTGTGTGTTTGTGTGTATGCATGCGCGGAAGACGTAGAAGGCTACCTTATTCGGTGGAAATATAAAATACACCTGAAGTACATAATTTTATTCCTGTTGACATGCACTGATCTTAAGAAAGAATGTTGTAAAAGTGTTTGAAGGAAAAAGAAAATAACAACAACCGAGATAGTAGCTACAGCTCTCAGAAAAGAAGTCTATATTTACCAGTATATATTCGACCTTGTCTTACTACAAAAACGTGCCTTGGCAGCAGTACATCTGTCCTCCACACCACGCTATATTACTGGAGTAAAAGTTTATGGGGCCGTGGAGAAAATGTTTTGCCCCCATGAAAAGAAAGCAAGGGAACAAGAGAGAGGTGTGATAATAACAATTGCTCTCCTTCTTTCTCTTTCTCTTAGAATCCGGGTCTAGTCTTGATCCGAGAGTATACGATTTACAGCCTCCTCTCTCTCTGTTGCTCTCTGTCAGTACGTGTATGGTCTGGATCCGAGAGTATACTGTGTACAGCCTCTGTTCTCCCTCTGTCTCGTGTATAGTTATTATCAGAGAGTATAGTGTGTACAGCCTCTCCTCTCTCTCTGTCTCTTCAAGTTTGTGTACAGTCGTCACTACAAAGTGTAGGAATTACAGCCTCTTCTCTCTCCCTCTTTCAGTTTGAGTAGACTCATTATCAGAGTAATGATACATCTATATATGTATTCATATATATATATGTAAATATATATATGTATATGTGTATACACATATCTATATGAATATGCCTGAGACAGTCTATCTCTCGAAGGAAGGCTAATACTCAGAAGCGTTTTCTCCTTTCACTTTGAGTTTGTGTGCATGTCTTACCAGCGGGAGGGTAACTGCTGCGTTGGCTAAACGCAGGTTCTCTTCTTCATTACCTTTTCTCTCTATTTGTGAGTGTACACAGTGTTGCAATAATGAGGACGGGACATGCACACAACTGAAAGCAATCTTCGCTCAGAAATAAAGTATAATGAAGATGGAGGTTTTCTTTTTCCACTGTCTCTAAGTTTGCATGCACTTACCGTCAGGCAGAAAGTCCGCTCAACGACAGAGACGTTTTTTTTCTATCAGTCAGGAAGTGGGTGTGGCCACACATATATATATATAAGCATCTCTACATATATGTATATATATATATATGAATATGCGCATCTCTCCTACATACATATATATATGTATATTAGCAGCATATCTCCTACAGATATATATATCTATATTAGCATCTCTCCTACATATATATATATATATATCTGTATTAGCAGCTCCCCTACATATATATATATGTATATATACATATATACATATTTATATGTGTATATGAGCATCTCCCCTACATGGACGTATATATATATATATATGTATATTAGCATCTCTCCTACATATATGTATGTATATATATATATGTATGTGTATATTAGCATCTCTACTACGTATACATATATAAGCATCTCCCCTGCATCACAAACCTTTCTGCATATATAGTTTTGTTTTTTTTCGAAAAACGAGTGACAACTCCTATATAAACGACAGTTGAGGAACGTCCCATCTCTATGGGGTTATGATAGTAGAGTGTTTCTGCTGATACTATTATCGTGTGGTAGTCTACTGTAAGTGTCCGTATGCATATATATATATATATATACATATACATACATTTACATTGAGTATAGATATAAGAACATCCGCATATATACATGTATACGTATGTATATACATGCATATACAACTACAATGAGTACATGTATATACAAACATGTATGTATATATATATATATACGTATATATGCATATGCATATATTTGTATTGAGTATATATCTGTATGCACTATTTACAACATTAGAAAGAGACAGAAAGAGAGAGAGGTAGAGACAGAGAGGGAGAAGGAAATATCGAAGGAGAGACAGAAAAGAAGAGAGAGATGCGCCTTACGAAGCAATTTCGTGTGTTGACTAAGAGCAGCAGGTGATTTAATCGTCTGTTGTATGTAGAGACGTATATCTGGAGATCTAGGAGGGTGTGTCTAGCTTTTTGTTTTTCAACGTAGGTGACATTTTTTCAGAAACGTAGTCTACTTCCGAGCACCTGCATACTCACTCACTGTTCGTCACGCTCCTCTCATATGTGGAACTCTATATATTATATATGTGTATATACAGTTAGTTATATATGTATATGCTGTCCGGCATATATATATATATATATGCATGTGCATGTAATATATGTGTGAGTAATACATCTTTGACGCATAGACATGCGTATCGTAGAGATATATATAAGCGTGTATGTATGTATATACACTTAGATATATATGTATATGCTGTTCGGCATATATATATATATGCATGTGCATGTAATATATGTGTGAGTAATACATCTCTGGCGCATAGACATGCGTATCGTAGAGATATATATATACACGCGTGTATATCTGTATATACAGTTAGATATATATGTATATGTTGTTCGGCATATATATATATATGCATGTGCATGTAATATATGTGTGAGTAATACAACTTTGACGCATAGACATGCGTATCGTAGAGATATATATATATATACACGCGTGCATGTATGTATATACAGTTAGATATATATGTATTGCTGTTCGGCATATATATATATATATATGCGTGTGCATGTAATATATGTGTGAGTAATACATCTCTGACGCATAGACATGCATATCGTAGAGATATATATACACGCGTGTATATATGTATATGCTGTTCGGCATATATATATATTATATGCGTGTGCATGTAATATATGTGTGAGCAATACATCGTTGACGCATTGACACGCATATCGTATATATATAAGCGTGTATATATGTATATACAGTTAGTTATATATGTATATGACAGGCATATATATATATATATATGAAATTTTATATATATTAGCGTGTATATATGTACGTATGCATTTACACATGCATGGAATGTATACGTCTGTGTGTATATGTCTGTGTGAATGTGTTTCTATGTATATATGTGGATATGTATGCATATACTCCATCAGCGCGTATAGATTTCTCTATGCCTATAGGCATCAAGTCACATATATATATATATATATATGTTTACATGGGTACATATATATTGTAGATGTAATTATATATCTGTGCAAGTAATTTATGAGACTATGTACATACACCAAGGACGCATATAGTGAGAATGTGTATACACACCTATGTAAATATATATATATATATACATAGGAATATGTACGTATACGTAAGTAATATAAGAGAAGTGTGTATATACAGCTGTATATGTATATATATATATATATTTCCTTTTTTCATAAAGATAATATCTGTATGTAGCTGTGCATGCAAACATAGAATCTACGTAAACATGTGCGTATGCGGTTATGCATGTCAACATGAGTGTGTGTGTTAGTGTGTCTGTCTCTGTGTGCCATGTGCCCACCCCTATATATGCGGAAGGAAAGGAAGCCAGAATATAATTGTAGTACAAGCTGTAAAGATATTTTATGCAGATAATATGTGTGATTTGTCATCATGCTTTCTTACTTCTAATTGCCCACGTTTCTCTGTCTGTCTGTATGCGTGTATGTGTGTGTGTATGTGTGTCTGTGCTTGTGTGTATGTGTGTGTGTGTGTATGTGTGTGTACGTGTGTACGTGTGTACGTGTGTACGTGTGTATGTGTGTGTACCTGTGTGTGTGTTTGTGTGTGTGTGTGTGTCTGTGTCTGTGTCTCTAGGTGCGTGTGTGTGTATGTGTATGCGTGTGTCTGTGTGTGTTTGTGTATTTTTTACTAAACCAGCAGCAACATCAACAAAAGGCCCAGGCAAAATGTACGCCCACACTTAACAACTGGAGCGGCAAGAGCCATAAGAGCAATTAGCACCGAGACTGGAGCAAGCACGCTGCAGTTATGAAATAATCGCAGCAGCTGCAGCAGCGGCGGTGAAGAAGAGGAAAGAAGAAAAAGAAAAAATAGTTATAGCAGCAGCATTAGTTGTAGATTAGTGACTAGACTAAGGTAAAGAAGCTGCCACAGCAACAGTATTCGCCTTCAGCAACGAAGCAGGAACAACAGCGCTGCAGGTGCATAGCAGAAGTGGTTGTAGTAGCGAAGAGGAAGAAGGGAGAGAAACGAGAGCAGCAGCAAGACAATAAATAGTAGTCGTATTAGTTCTGATAATAGTATTAGTAGTGAAAAAGAGACGTGGCAGGAGTGAGTGAGGCAACAACAGTAGCAGTAGGAGTGAAAAACAGCAGCAACAGCAACGAGAGCCCCCGGAAAGAGGAGGAAGTAAAAGTTATCTACCAGTTACTGATGAAATGACAGGAATCACCAGCACTATGAGGAACAGAAGCGCCAAAGAAAAAGATAAGTAGAAGAAGCCACAGGAAAGTGTGGGACGGAGCAGCACCAGCAGCAGGAGGATCACCAGCAGCAGCAGAGCGTCGCGGCAGCAGTGATACCAGTAACACACGCTACTAACCCACCAGCAATAGCAATAGCATCACCAGCAGCAGAAGCAATAGCAATAGTAGCAGCAGCGACGAAGAAGAAGAGAAAGAAAACTTGGCGAGGAAGAGAAAAACACTTCGCCTGGAAGAGAATCGTCAAGTACATATGTACCCCACACACCAGGAGGTCGTACGATGGCGTATTAGCGCACTATCGTCGCGATTTTACTATAGCAGAAAAGAGAAGAAACAGCAGAAAGGTAATAGCTGTAGGAGCAGGAGCAGGAGCAGGAGCAATAGCAGAGCAACGCAGCAGGAGCAGGAGCAATAGCAGAGCAACGAAGCAGGAGCACGAGGAGGAGGAGCAGCAGCAGTAGTGATAGCCTCTCCCGCAACGAAACAGCGGCAGCACAGCAGTTAGGCATCCGCAGTAGCAGCAGCAGCACCCACAACAACAGCGCGACGTAATAGAGGAAGAAGATAGACAGTGGATGAACAGCAAGAGCAATAGCAATAGTAGAGCAACAAAGGGAAAGAGGAGAAGCAGCTGCAGCAGCAACAGAGAGGAAGCAGCAAGAGCTTGACGGCGAAAATGAGTCCGAGAGACAGAGAGAGACGCGGAGTTGCTTACATTTTCCCTCTGTCTCTCTGCTGCAAGCACGTGGACGCATTTTTGTTATTTTAATCTATTTTTCTCTTTGTTATTAGGTCTACTACTGTTTCACCTGTAGGAGACAAAGTCTCCTGCTGAAAATTTCTTACGCCAAATCTCCCCGGAGTTCCCGCTGCACAGGCGTCTCCATCATCACACTGCTGTTGCTGTTGCTCCTGGCGTTCTGTCTTTTTCTACACTGCTGCTCTTTTCTTTTTCCACACCTTTTTCTCCTTCATACGTTGTTGATACGAATATACGGGCAGAAGCTCACACTCAAATATATACATCTTATATACATACACATATATTCTACATATATTATATATATGTACACATACATGCACTGAGTTTCTCTGTGTATCAGTATATGTGCATATGTATCCTGCTGCTTCCTCTCTCCTACCTCTTCCGCCCTACGACGCTGCTGCAACTAACAAATACGCAGCGCTAAACTTCCATAAATATACGCATATATAAATATATGTATATACATGCGTAATGTTGTTGAGTATGGTTCTTCAGCTATACTTTTATATGGAGCTTACTGGCGATGCTCTACTCTCACACGTACATCAATAAACGCTGCTTCAATACGTAGCCTCATCAAATAGATGTAAGTGATGGTACTACTATGATATAATAGAAACTTGAAAGCTATTGCTATATATATATATAGGTGTAGACGGTCAGTAATGCTCACGCCATATATGTTTCCAGATATATTGATACTGTTGGTATATACAGTTCCGTAGTAGAGATACTAGTGCTGCTGTTATATATATGTTTAGCTGTATGTGTGTTAATATATATACACATATATCAGCGCTGTGTTTGCTATCGTCTTGTATAGATCTCAAAGCTATGACTGTATATTTTTACGTATGTAGATATTACTGCTGCTCGTTATATTGCTTTACATAGATAATATGAATGCTGTTGTTGTATGAAGGTGCGTATACGTAAATCTATTTTGATGCCGCTATCTAATGTAGAGCTTAACATAGATATCAATGCTGTTGTTATATATATATGTATATATGTATGTATATATATAGTTACATATGTAGATATTGATGCTGCTGTTTGATGTACAGCTATATGTAGATACTAATGGGCTGTTGTCATGCATATAGTCATATATACAAATATTGTTGCAGCTGTTTCATATACATCTATATAGGATGACAGTGCTGTTGTTATATGTGTATACATTTACGTACACATCGATATAATAGCAGCTATGGTTATATATATATATATAAACACAAAGCTATTGCTGAAAAGATAGTTGTACATAGACACATGGATCCTGCTGTTCTATAGGTTTTCAAGCATGTATGTCTGTGTGTATGGTAGAGTATTCCGTTGATACGAATGCTGTCGCTGTGTATCGCTAAGAATTTCCCTGTGAATATGAATGCTGTTGAGTAGTAGTACAGAGTAGCTCTAGGTATTTGCCTCGTATTGCTGTAGATGGCTAGATAGGTATAAATGCTGTTGCTGTAATTTACTCATAGAAATATCAGAGACGTCACTCCTTTTCTAGATAGTCGCATCTGTGCTATACATACACATTTGCTAACATGTATATATTGATAGATCGGGACACGTAGATAATAACAATATTGATTGCATTGCTGAACAGGAGACACGTAAAGACATCCACGTTGTGCTTGGGCTTCGAGCAGCACGTAATGTTCACGCTGCTGCAACAAGTACATATAAACAACATATCGATGGTGCTGCTGCTGCAGTACGTAAACACGGTGATCATATCCATACTCTTGCAACGCGCGTACACGTACATAAAACATACGGTGCTGCACTCTATACGTAATAATGGTACTGCTGCACTAGCTATATATATATATACATGTGGTATGCATGCTGCTGCGTTCGTTTCACGTATAGATGACATATATATGCTGCTGCAGTAGTTTTCACATACACGTAGTATTTATGTTGCTGCAATAGTTACATCTACATCGTATATATGTCTTTGCATCAGTCACTTATTTATAGTATGAAATCTCCTGCAGTAGTATCACGCACAGATAATATATATGGTGCTGCAACACTTATATATATAATATATATATATATATGTCATGCTTGGGTCGGTGCAGTAGTTACATCTAGATACTCTGTATGCTGCTGCACTACTTACATATGTATATATAGATGTAAGATACAGGTTGTTGCAATAGGAACATGTAGATATTATATATGCTGCAACGTTAGTTACATATATATATATAATATTTAGGCTGCTGCAATAGTCACGTCTACATACTGTATATGCTGCTGCACTAATTACATATATATATATATATTATATTTAGGCTGCTGCAATAGTCACGTCTACATACTGTATATGCTGCTGCACTAATTACATATATATATATAATATTTAGGCTGCTGCAATAGTCACGTCTACATACTGTATATGCTGCTGCACTAATTACATATATATATATATAATATTCAGGCTGCTGCAATAGTCACGTCTACATACTGTATATGCTGCTGCACTAATTACATATATATATGTATATATGTAAGGTTTAGGTTGCTGCAGTAGGGACACATAGGTAATGTATTTTTGCTGCTGCAATTCTCATATATATATGTATAGATATATGTGATATCTGGTTTGCTGCAACAGTAACATCTGCATAATATATTTGCTGCTGCACTAGACACATATGTATGGTGCTGCAGTAGTTCTAGAAAATATGTTGCAGCAGTAGTGATATTCATATACCGGTGTAAGAAAAACAGAAAAATAATGTCTGCGTCGATGCAGTGATCATATATACATATCTCTGGTGCTGCTGCTGCAATAGTAACACGCAGATATTATCCAAGTTGCTACAGTAGTTACACATATATACATATATAAAAATATATGTATACATAGATATATAATAAATGTATATATATATATATATATCTATAATCTTACTACTGCTGGGTTGCAGCCATACATCGACACAGTGCTGCCGCAACAGACACACATATATACAGATACTAGTGGTGAAGGCGCAGCAAGAGCTATACCCATGTGTGTGTATATGTATACGTGCACATGTATATGTACATATCGTATAGATGCTGCGGGGCAGCAGAGATACGTAAATAATATCTACGCTACTGTAGTAGTATATAGACTAGCGTTGCTGCTGCAGCAGCCATACGTCAATAACATCTCTGCTGCTGCAACAGAGACACAGAGTGTGTTGACGTGGCTGCATTCTACGATAATATATTATAAATACATGCTCATGCACTCATTATTACACATAGATCATGTTTCTGCTAGTCAAAAGAGGTGCAGCAATACTCACATGTAGTCATCCTTGTACATATATATGAATATGTAATGAATATGTATGTATGTATGTACGTATATATATATATGTATATGTATGTATACATAAATACACGTGCATATATATGTATAAAGTCATAGGCAGCTAATACTACTACTAGTAGTACTAATCTTACTGCCGTAACCTGAGACACTTTTGACGCCTCCTGCTATTACATTGGAGTTACTGTGCTCTCTCTCATTATGCCTTTTGTTATGATAAACACGTTTGTTTTGTCTGTATATATATCAATTTGTTTTTCTGTCGCTTGTACTTGGTGAAATTGTTCTGCTGGTAGACGATCCCCAATAGCCTTGTACACGAGTTTCGCTTTCACTCTCTCTCTCTCTGTCTCTCTCTCTGTCTGTCTCTGTGCATGCGTCCCACAAAATATGTGATGTCAGTGCATGCCTTCTTAACTTTTGGAGATAGAAACTCCCAGTAAACCTTGGCTACAGCAGCAGGAACTGCAGCAGCAGCGACAGCAGCAATAGCAGCATCAGAATAGGAACAGCAGCAGGGGAAGCAGAAGGAACAGCAGCAGAAGTAGCAGAAAATGCCGAGGCAGTTGCAGGAGCGAGTACTACATACACAGCAGGCATATATATGTGTGTATATGCTCGTTGGGATGTTGCTTCTTTCTTCTTTTTGCTTCTTTTTTCACATGTTGCATGCAGTCGCTATAGTCTCTAGAGCAGTAATTGCTGCTCACGGTGTAGCCCTTGCTGCTGCGGCTGGTGCTGCTGGTGTTGTAAATATTAGTCATTATCAAGCGTTCTCCTGTCTTACGTATCACTTGCAGCTTTCACGTTTTTCTTTGTATTAGTGCTTTTCTCTCTGCGCATGCGGTCCTCGACCACCATGCAGATGCTCTTCTCTCTTTTTTCAACGTAAACTACTTTCACCACATATATATATATCTATGCTTATGAATATATCTGTATATACATACATATATACATGCATACATACATATGTATATATGTAGAGGTGTATGTATATGGGTATATGTACACGTGTAAACATATACATGTACACGTCTGCAATTATATATGTATATATATATGTATCGTCACAGAGATATATATATATATATATATATATGGTGTATGTTTGCAGTAGTAGTTACGAGACTATAAAAACAGCAGTTACTTTGGTTTTGCTGCGCATCTTCGCTATTATATTCGCGTACTGTGTGCGTGTTTCTCTTCTTGTGCATGCTTTCATATCAACTTTGTTCGTCATCGTCATACGTTTGGGAGAGGAGGTAGCTGCTGCTGCTGTAGCTGCTGCTGCTGCAGCTGCTGCAGCTGCTGCAGGCATCGCCCCCCGCGCACTGGTGCTGCCCGGGGAAGTGCGCTGGCATCGAAGAAAAGACACACGCGCAATTCTTTTTCTGATTTTGAATACGTTCGAGGTCATTTGCAAAAGTTCCATTTACTTTTCCTTTTGTGATGTGGATCCTTTTGTTCTTATAGTCAGTCTTCAACTGCATTATTGGTAGTGTTATGATTGCTACTACAACAACTACCATTACTTACACTGCTCCTACTACCCATATGAATATTACTTTCTCTTCTCTCTCTATTCTTTCTTTTATAGAAGAGCTGCACAGTTTGGTTCGCATATTTTCAGTTTTATGCTATCGAAAGGGAAGAAGAGACAGCAAGAGAAAGTGAATGATTTCTTTTCGTCGTTTGCGCAAAGAGATAAGTAACGCAATAGACTGAATGCACGTGCGTCATCTACTCACCTTCTCCTTTGTGATCGTTTTTCGTGACGTTTTATTTGCTTTCGTTTGTTAATCACCAGCAATAATCTCGCCATTCTCTTGGTGTATTTGTACTACTACTACTACTAGCGGTAGTAGCTGTAGTAGTAAGAACTGTAGAACTAGTATTAGTAGGAGTGGCGTTTGTAGTATAGACAATTTTACGGGAACAGTACTAGCACTACTACTATTACACGAGTAATAGTAATAGGAGTGGCAGTTGCAGTAGTTGTAGTGATAGTGATGAATCAGTATGTATGTGTTGCTCTATGGAAGCGTTGACAGAGGTCACTTTGCGTGTGTGTGTGTGTGTATATGTATTTATGCTCCAAAACTTCATGACTCATAACTGAGAACTTCATGATAGTTATTGCTGCAGTAGTGTAACTACCACTTACACACTAATACTAGCAGAGTGGTAGTAATAGTAGTAGTAGTATAGATCGATGTGGGACTCTACGGCATATATGTATCAAAAACATCACAATACGGCTTAGTCCTAGTCATACTAGTACTAGTAGTATTACTACCACTACTATTACTAGTAGTAGTAATAGTAGTAGTAGAAGAGCACAGTGCGTGTTAAGGGCATACAGCTAATCAGCACCACACTTCTGTGTAGAAATATTACTACTACTGGTAGTACTAGTTGTTGTAATACTAATAATAGCAGTAGTGTGGTGAAGTATATATATATGATAAGTAGAAGAACAACACATGAGTGTCTTGAACTTGAAAAAAGCTCCTTTACCGCAAACGTCAAGAAGCGCGTGTGAGAGTAGTAGGTTTTACGCTTTCTTTTTCTCCCGTTTTCTTTTCGAAAAGTAGTGAAACCCGTTTTGTGTATATATAAATGTATATGACAACGGGACATATATCCTGTGAAAGTGGAAAAGCCGCTTTAGTGGAAGCAGTTGTATGAAAGTATATTTTTACAGAGGAAGAGTACTGCGAATTCTGTTGAAAAAATGCGAGAGACACACACACATATTCAGTATGAGAAGGAATGTTCACATGTTTTCTTTGTAAATATAGATTAAGCAGATACACGTTCGTTCGATGTAGGTGTGTAAGTACGAAAAGAGCTTCAAAGAATTAAAGTGAGAACAATCATATAGTATTGCTTTTACATAGATATTATGAAAATACAAATTCACGATAGATAAGCAAAGACTGTATACATAAGATTAGAAGACCTAGTTTTTCAAGTATACATATATATGTATATAGATATGCATATATGTAGATTATTATGTCCATATACAAATACATATATACATATATGTATACGTGTCTATCCATATCTATGTATACATACATAATTGAAACAATTCTTACAATTAACACATATGATCCGTATATATAATTATGGTATATCTTACCACTGTGAGTATTGAGGAAAGCATAAATTACCTTTTCCAGGTAGTGACAGAAACACTACTAATATCCTGTAGATATTCTTATCAACATCTCTATTCTAGTGAAAACATTTTTTGCAGCAAGGTAGAATTCGTGAAGAGTTTTATCATTTTCTGGGGAATTACACGTACATGCAGTGCGAACAGCTATAATCACACACTAAGGAAGAAACATTTACATGTATATGTATACATTAAAAGCAGTCAGTATTCTGTCGTACGAAGCACCTATTAAATAAATATATATATGTATATACGTATATATAAATATATATATACATACATATATATATATATCTAAGCTATTGTATAGTCCGGTAGATGCACTGAAGCTAAGTGTATACATATACATATATATGTATATATATGTATGTATATATATATATATATATATGTGTATATGTATATGTATAGTGAGGACAAGTGTCATATAATATAAAAACGTTCATCTGTATACTTATATTTTGGAAATGCATTATACATAGTATCGACTATACATATGTATGAAATAATCTGTTGTGTTGTCTGAAAACAGATACCATATATATATTGAATATTATTGTTACTATTATGTAGTATGAATACATTTAGTATATAGCTTGAAACAGATTTCTAGCATAGCGTGGTAACTATCATATATCAGAAATATGTTGTGCTACGTAGACTCTTCTCTTTTTTTTCGCGGCTGCCGTTTGACGTATTCTCACGTACATGTTTAATATGAAGTATATAACACAAGGCTGTTTATATATATCCCCGTGGTGCTACAGCAGCAGCAGCAAGAGCGGCAAGCAGCAGCAGGAGGAAGCAGCAGCGAGCAGCAGCAGGAGGAAGCAGCAGCGAGCAGCAGCAGTAGTGGTAATTCTGTCTCTCTCTGTGTACTGGAGAAACGACTACATAAACAGTGGATAACAACAAGAGTAACTTTGTAAGGGAGAGACAAGCATCATCATAGTGCCAGCAGCAAGTGCAGTGTGGCAGCAGCACCGATTAGAGCGCGCGCGCGTTCCTGCACCAGAAATAGCAATAGCCTTGATAAGAAGAGAAGCCTCATACTGTAGTAGAACACAAATGTATATATATATATATTTACGGGCATCAATAGTCGTCATATTACTCTTTTCTGCAGCGCCTGTAGCAGCAGTAGTAATAATAATATATCTATGGCTTCCTGGAGCGGCAACAGCAGCGGTAGCGGCACTTGTAGCAGTCTTAGTAATATAGTGGAGAAATGTATTTCCTACAGGCTTCATCAGATTCATCATCAGCAGCAATAGCAACAACAACAGCATCTGTGGCGGCGTCAACCCCTTACCACCAGAATTGGCAGCGGTAGAAGTCTGTGTGAGGAAGGGCCTGATATTGTTACCATTGCTGCAGCCGCACGGCAGCAGCAGCAGCCACAGTGAATTAGCTCCACGGAAACGAGCAGTCTTACAACTGCAGCAACAACAGCAACAGCAATAGCAGCAGTAGTGATAGAGAAGTCACACCGGTTTGCGGCTAGAGCATATTTGTTTCACAAATACTGCAGAAGTTCTGACGACAGCGGCATTGGGAGAAAGCAGCCACATACCGCACCAGCAGCACCGGGAGCATCAGGGGTAATAGAATCACCACTGAACCAAGGTTTTCATATGTACTATGGAAGGAAACCAGCAGGGAACGACGCCAGAAGGACCACCGCAGTAGTAACAGCAATAGCAGAAGACGGCTCTTCAGCCACAGAAATACCAGTGCCAGCGCGGCAGCAAGGCTCCTAAGCAGCAGCAGCAGCAGCAGTGCAACGACAGCTGCGGCACTGGGGCAACCGGAGCTGCCTCAGAGCTACAGCAGCAGCACCAACAAGAGCTGATGTTATATGCAGAATTATCGGATTTGATTTAAATATCAGAGCGTCAGTTGCAGTGCAACACGCTACTGCAGCAACAACAGCAACTCGCAACCTCCTCCACGCGCCTTACCCATACATCGACGGGACGCTTTGCACACCTGCTGCATTCAAAAATGTAGGCATCTTTATGTATATGTACACGTAAACATGGTAGTCCAAGCTGTGTGAGCTGCGCGTAATACTGAGAAAGCGAAACACAGAATTTGCATATACGACGACTAAAAAAGCAGGAAGAGATTAGAAGGCTGAACGAGTTTTTTTTAAGCTTCTCACCCGTACCCCTCTACATTATAAGACTAGTAGTCAAGAACTATACATACACTCGGACAGCTGTACATGCACTCACATACTTGTATGGACACTCTGAGTAGGTGTACATACACTCCAAAGGGTGAACATGTAATCCCGCAGGTGTACGTACACTCCACCAGGTGTACATACACTCCACCAGGTGTACGTACACTCCACCAGGTGTACATACACTCCACCAGGTGTACATACACTCCGCCAGGTGTTACATACACTCCGCCAGGTGTACACACACTCCGCCAGGTGTACATACAGTCCACCAGGTGTACATACACTCCGCAAGGTGTACACACACTCCGCCAGGTGTACATGCACTCCACCAGGTGTTCGTACACTCTTGTAGATCTACATAGACTCCGACAGCTGCAGTACGTACACAGCAACTGGCGCTTTCGTGTTCTGACGGTGATTTGTGGAGAAACTGTGGGCCGACCTTTTTTTCGCAAAGTAGTAATAACAATGTAGCCCCAGCACCAATAGACACAGCCGCTTAGCAACAGTAGGATCATAGCACAAGCACCAGAAGAAGAATATTTGTTCGTTTGTGGGAAAATGTAGCAGTCTGCAATATATATGCAGCCGCACCACATGGTCTAAAGTAGAGATTTCGAATCGGGGAGGCTGTTGAGTTGCTGCTTCCACTCCGCCGTTATTGCTGCTGTTACTGTAAAAAAGTCGCGTCGACTAACGTGTAAAACCTCTTTCTTTCTTGTCTTCCCCATTCTCTCTCTTTCTTTTACCTGCCTCTGCTGATGCATGCGCACGCAACAACGGGAAGCCAGAAAAATAATCTTCTCCAGCTGCTGGCTGCTACAAGTACACCTGCTGCTGGTGCTGCTGCCGAGCTTTTACTCCCTTCATTTCTAACAGTAGTAGTAGTACTACTACTAGTATAATAACAACTAGTACCTCCATATTAATGATAATACTACTACCATATCTACTGCTAGACTGACCTTATTGCTCTATACATTACTGCTACTATACTACTCCTGTAGGCTTACTGATACTTCAGCTACCACTATTATTAATATTACTATTACCACTAGTCAAATGAAGGATCCCGTATGGTGGCGACGTCATAATCATATACACACTTTATTTAAATATGTGTGTGTGTGTGTCATTACACGTATACTTACGTATGGCCATATGGGTGTCTTTTCCTACATGCATGATCGTATATGCGAAAGCAGCAGACAAGAGGTACGTCGTCTAATAGTCTCTTCGAATTGCAGGAGTATTATGAAAAGTGACAGTAGAAGAAGCAGCAACGGACACTTCAAACAATAAGAGAGAAACACGGTGGTTGCTGCTGTTTCTCTCACAGGCAGGAAGAAAGAAGGCAGAGGCAGCAGAAGAGGTAGCAGCAGCAGGAGCAGAACCCTTGGAGCATGCGAGGAAACTGCAGCGACACGCGCAAGAGAAACAGCAGCACCACCAGCAGCAGCATAACACGCAGCAGAAGAAGAAAGAGCAACAGCCACAGCCGCGCAGTAGGAACAGGCGGAGCAGCAGGAGCAGCAGCAACAGTAGCAGTAGTAGCAGCGACAGCTACAACGGTCATGCCTACAGCAACAAAATTATCAGTGGTAGTCGTAGTAATAGTAGTAGTAAGAGAAGTACGCGTATTGGTACTAGTAGTAAGAGCAGCAACACATAAAGAAAGAAAGTAGTATTATTAGCAGCGGCAGCAGTAGTAGTAGGAGCAGTGGCAGCTACAAGAGACCTCCAAACAGCCGCAGCAGCAGCAGTAGCAGTATCGTCCCCACCACGAACCACAGCAGCAGATGTCTTGTAGTAATATAAGTTGCTGTAGCAGCAGCAGCAGCACTTGGGCGACGCCCAGTAGTAGTAGTAGTAGTAGTTTTATAGAAAGAAGAGAGCTCCGAATAGCTCGTCCTGCATCACTACGACGACCACCACCACCACCGGGAGCAGCAGCAGCAGCAGGGAGTGTATTGCAGCAGTACTAGCAGTAGGTGAAGCGGCACAAGCAGCAGTAGTAGTAGTAGTAGAAGTAGTAACATGAAGGAATGTAGCACAGAAAGGAGTTACACAGTTATGGAAGAGCTTTGCTATATGAACGAGGAAAGATGAACGAGATGTGTGGAGAATGCTCTATATATCGCATATGACCTCAAGCTCGAGAAACACTGGAAGAGAGAGGAATTGTAGTAAACGTGTGGCTTCGACTTCGTGAAGTAAAGAGCTGATGTCTACATCTCTGCTGGCGTAGAAAGAACTACTCTCGTCTTTTCGTTTTTCCGTTCCAGACACTTTTCTCTCACCGCTTCGGAGAAAAGTAAATGTCTTGTTGATATCTGGAATCACACATGAACCGTCTCCATTAACAGCAGCAACAGCTGAAGCAGAAGAAGGGGGAGGAAGAGAAAGAAGCTGCAGAAAAAGGAGTGGCAATCGTTGAAACAGCAGCTGCTGCAGGTGGAAGGCAG
Source organism: Ochotona princeps (assembly GCF_030435755.1). Lineage (NCBI taxonomy): Eukaryota > Metazoa > Chordata > Mammalia > Lagomorpha > Ochotonidae > Ochotona > Ochotona princeps. The sequence goes on from NW_026700143.1 coordinate 20,372, forward strand.
CGCTAGCAGGGAGAAGCAGCAGATGCAGCGATTGAAAATAAGAGAGAGAACAGCCGTCATGCGTACATGCAACAGTAGTCGCGCAAAGAACTGATGTATCTCGTCTCTTTGTAAACAGTAGTAGTGATAGTAGTAGCTCCTATATGCTGCAGGATCAGCAGCAGCAGCACAGCAGTAATTCGTATGAAGAAGAAGCAGCTGCAGCAGCCTGATTGAAAGAGATGTCGATTGTCATTCATGATGCAGCAGCAGGTGGACATGTTATATATAATATCCCAGTACTAGTAGTAAAAGTAGTAATACTGAAGTAGTAGTAGTAATACTGAAGTAGCAGTAGTACTAATGCTGAAGTAGTAGTAAAAGTAGTAATACTGAAGTAGTAGTAGTAATACTGAAGTAGCAGTAGTACTAATGCTGAAGTAGTAGTAATAGTAGTACTGAAGTAGTAGTAATAGTAATCCTGAAGTAGTAGTAATAATAATACTGAAGTAGTAGTAGTAATACTGAAGTATTAGTAGTAGTTGTAGTAATATTGAAGTAGTAGTGCTACTAATGCTCAAGTAGTAGTAGTAGTAATACTGATGTAGTAGTAGTACTAATGCTGAAGTAGTAGTAGCAGGCTAGCAGTAGCTCGTATGCAGCAGCAACAGCGGCAGGAAGAAGTATCAGCAGTACATAAAACCGTTGTGCTGCCTGTAGTATTGTGGAGTTCCTTTTGTTGCAAGTGCAGCACACAGTACTCTTTTTTTGTTTATAGCAAAAATATAATAAAAAAAATAGACGACTTTGCTTTTTATAGCAAAGTCGTTTATTTCGACTGCAGCTACGGCTGACTTCTAACTTTCCTTGTGTGTGTATGTGTGTGTGTGTGTGAGGGAGCCTGTAAACTTACCTTCCGAGCAGCGGCATATAGCAGCAAGTTTCATTCACGGCGATTGTTGTAATACTACTAGTTGCAGTACTAGTAGTAGTAGTAGCCGCGGAGGCATAGTGCTAGTAATAGCAGGACTTGTGAGAAGTGCTGTTTGCATGTGAATATTCGGCTTTTACATACATACACGCACGCACACATAACATCCTCATGTACGTGATGTAGGAGGAGCAGCAACAGGATAAAGATGAAACTGAACATAGGAGGAGCAGACCATTTTAATGTAGAAGGTAGTCATTATTAATACACAAACACACACACACACACACCCACAACTAGTTACCGGCAATTTAACGCAGAGAAAGATATGAATGAATAGCCCTACTAGTGCTGCTGCAATAGTCATACAAACGCAACACAACACACTAACACCAGCAACTGCAGCAGCAACAGCAGAGCAAGAGCAACAGGGGCAGCAACACCTGCGTGAGTTCTAAGAGCAGCAGCAGCAACAGCATCAGGAGGAACAACAAGAACGAGCGTAGCTTAACTAGTAATAAGCGCAGGACACCACAGCTGCAGCAGCAGCAGCAGCTGCAGCATTAGAAGTAATAGTAGCAACACAGACAACTGCAACAGGAGCAGCAACAGCAACAACACTAGCGACTGCCACAGAATTAGCAGTTGCAACATAGTCAACTTTGCATTTGAAAAGAAGCAGCAGCAGCAGTAGTAACAACACCAATATCAACAGTCTTAATGACAGCAGCAGCACCACCTCCTTTGCAGCTAGCAGGTAGAGCAACTCTTTTCAGCAGCTCACCAAAAGCAACACCAACAGCACTTCAATAGTAAATCTAGCAGCACAAGTGCTGCCACAAAACACCAACAGCAAAAGTCAAAATTCACGCAGCAAGAGTATCACCGCTCTATGTCGTCCGTAGTACAGTAGTAGCAGCAGCAGTAGTCAAAGCACCCTGCCCAGCAGTAGCTGTTCTTGAAGTAACAAAAACAGCAACGTTCCTTTTTAGCGGAACGCAAGCATACCAAAAGCAGCAGCTGTCAACAAAGAGAAAGAGCCAGCAGTAGCAGCAGCTCTCGAAGCAGCTGCTGCAATAGCAGCTTTTTGAATAGGTAATGTAGCGATGCTTTTCAGCTTAGCACCCAAATAACAACATCAACAACAGCAGAAGAAGTGGAAGCCACGAAAAAAATTGAAACAGCACATCATTCAATCATAAATAGAAATAACACTTTTCAAGAGCTCAGAAAACCACAACAACAGAAGCCGCAGTGTAAGTACGAAGAACCAACAGGGTGCTGCTGCAACAACGAAAGAAGAAGAGGCAGAAGGAGGAGGAGGAGCAACAGGAGCGGTGGTCGTACTACTAGTAGTAGTAATACGGGGAGCGGCAATTCTTACGTTCCTGTACATTCGTTAAAGAAGAGTCTACAGAAAAGCACAAAGATAGTATCCCGTCAAAGTTGAGGGATAGCTTGACTGTGGAGAGCGACTAGGTAGGAAGAGAGGCAAGTATCGCAAGGAGGAGTACCGTGCCGTTGTCGATTTCATTGGCAGCAATACCAGTAGCAGTAGCAGCAGCAGCGAGGCATCCCTATACGATGTTGGTGGTGGAGGGAGGGAGGGAGATGGAAGGCGAAGAGACTCATTTTTTTTTTCTTTCCTGATTTTCTTCCCTCGGCGCCTTTGGACCTGTCAGCTACTAATTAGTGTTGCACAGGAGGAGCCTCACTGCTACTGCGCAACGATCATTAGAAGGAGAATCGACTGAAAGAGCGGAAGAAGAGAAGGGAGAAAAACGTTTTTGCTTTCCGGGAAAGAAAGCCGAGACAGAAGACGAGAAAAAAGAAAAGGCTCTTCTATTCTTAATGCGCACATATTCGAAAGCTTTTCTCTTTGCCATTGAGGGTAGTGAAATCTGGTGCTACTAGTAGTAGTAGTGCTCGAATGACGGCGGGAGGACTGGCCATTACTAATGCTGCTGCAGCAGCAGCCGGATGGGGAGGAGCAGCAGCAATTCGAGGAACACGAGCAGGAGGGGGTGGTACTAGTACAGGCAGTATTGATAGTCTCAATGTGGCGACTGCATTGACTAGCGGCGTGACAGGCAGCGCTAGTAGTAGTAGTAGTAGTAGTAGCGGTGGTGGTGACGGTAAACACCATCGACTGTGTAATAATAGTACTAGGAGTGATAGTAGTAGTAGTAGTAATAAAGGCAGTAGCAGCCATAGCAGCAGCATTAGCACTAGTAATATTAGTAGTAGTAATCCTGTTCAGGGTGTTTGTCTCTCTCTGGCCTACTGTGAGCAACAGCGTTACCAACAGCAACATGCGATCACTCGTAGGAGGTAGTGGTAGTGGGGGTGGTGGTGGTAGTAGTACTGTGAAAGGAAACGACGATAGTACAACAACTGGAGGAGGAGGAGGAGGTGGAAGCAACAGCAGCAGAGGCAGCAGGGGCAGCAGAGACAATAGCAGCGGCAGCAGGAACAGTAATAGTAGTAGTAGTAACAGCACCAGTAGCAATAGGAGCAGTAGTGGCAGTAGTGGGAGGTATTTGAATAGTAATAGTGAAAATGGACACCGTTCACGAGACGACAACAGCAGGAGAACGGCAACTAAGACAACGGCAATAGCAACATCGAAACCATTCACGTTGCCGCCGTCTTTCTCTGCTGGGGCTGGTGGATGGCCGGATCATTACTTGCCTAATGCAGAGCTGTTGGCGATTGACAAACAGTTGGAAAGGGTTCTCAGGTGTGAGATGCTTGGAGAAGAAGAAGTCAAAACTTTATGCAGTACTCTGAAGGTAAGTAGTCTACACCCTCGTACACACACACACACACGCTCCATTCATCTTATCAAAAAATATATGCATAGACATATATGTGTATATATATATATATGTTTATATCTTATATACATATATGTAGGTACATATGTGTGTGTGTGTGTCTGTGTGTGTGTATGTGCGTGTGTTTATTCATGTATGTTTGTTAGGAGGTGTGTCCCTATGCATGTGGGTGTGTGAATGTGTGAAAGCGTGGGTGTGTATCTGTATGTGTGTGTCTGTGTCTGTGTGCGTGTGTACGAGTGTGCATGTGTGTGTGTGTGTGTATTTGAGTGAAGGTGTATGTGTGGATATGAATATGTGTGCGTGCGTGTAGCCAACTGTCTGTATATATGTGTGTGTATGTGTGTGTCTAAGTGTTTATTACGATGCGTGTGTAGATGCATATGTGTCTCCCTCGGGATGCCGGCGTGAGGACCACCGTTTATTTTTGCTTCTTGCACTGTCGAGCACGCGGTACGTCTTTCTCTCTTCTTTGCGGATCTTTCCTTTTCTCCCTCGTTATGTTCTACCTCTTTCTCTTCGAAAGTTACCCGCATATTCGCATGCATGCGCAGGCACGCATCATGTCACTCGTGCCGACTCCTCTGTCTCACGGGTCATCAACACTTCACGCGAGACGAAAAGCAGCTCCTGCTGCTGTTTGCTGCGCTAGCGGGTGCTGCTGCCAGCAGGTACTGCTGCGGTCTTCTCCTGCTTTCAGCTGTTGCTGCTGCTGTCTCCTTCAGGTGGTGCTGCTGCTGTACGTATCTCATGGTGATTGTTGGTAGTGCTGCTGCAGCTGGTGGTACTACCGCTGCTGCTGATTATGTCTAGTACCGCTTATTGTAATAGTGTGAGCTGCTGCTACTTCTGCGAATAATGCCTCTACTATTCTCATCATTTTGGTGACTGTGGTGGTCTTGCTGCTGCTCGTGGTACTGGTTATAAGGCTATCACTGTTGCTGTTTGTTCCTCTGCTACTGCTGGTGCTCCTTCGATTCACACTGCTGCTGTGGTTGCTGGTGGGTTGCTCGTGCTATTGCTGCTGCTGGCACGGCAACTGCTGCTGTTTTGTGCGTATGGTCATCTCTAGAATGGCTCATGCTGCTACTGCGGCCGTTGCTGCTCTTTAGACTCGTACTGCTGCTTTTGGTGCTGCAGCTGTTGGTGCTGTTGCCATTGCTGCTGCTGATGGCAGCGTTGCAACCAGAGGAATGGTGGTAGGTATGCTGCTGTCACTGCTGCTTCTTAGATGCGAGTCTTGCTGTTACTGTATGTACTGCTGTTGTGTGTGCTGCTGGTATGTATGCTGATGTTATATATGCTGCTGTTATGTATGCCGCTGTTATATATGCTGCTACTATGTGTGCTGCTGCTATGTAGGCTGCTCTTGTGTGTGCTGCTGTTGTGTATGCTGCTGTTACATATGCTGCTGATATATATGCTGCTACTATGTGTACTGCTGTTGTGTGTACTGCTGTTGTGTGTGCTGCTGTTGTGTATGCTGATGTTGTGTATGCTGTTGTTATATACGCTGCTGATATATATATGTTGCTACTATGTGTGCTGCTGCTATGCAGGCTGCTGTAACGTATGCTGCTGTTATATACGCTGCTGTAACGTATGCTGCTGTTATATATGCTGCTATTATGTGTGCTGCTACTATGTGTGCTGCTGTTGTGTATGCTGCTGTTATGTACGTTGCTGCTGTGTATACTGCAGTTAAGTATGCTGCTACTATCTGTGCAGCTACTATGTGTGCTGCTACTATGTGTGCTGCTACTGTGTGTGCTGCTGTTGTGTATGCTGCTATTATATACGCTACTGATATATATGCTGCTACTATGTGTGCTGCTGCTATGTAGGCTGCTGTTGTGTATGCTGCTGTTATGTATGCTACTATTATGTGTGCTGCTACTATGTGTACTGCTGTTGTGTATGCTGCTGCTCCAATTTTTTTTTCAGGATATTTTAGTGACTGAAGGGAACGTGCAGAACGTGTCTACACCAGTTACGGTTGTTGGAGATATTCACGGACAGTTCCACGATTTCCTCGAAATGTTTAAGTGTGCTGGCAGTACGTTTTATTTCTATCTTCCTGTTTTCTCTCTTTTGTTCCTTTTTTTTTCTCTTGATTTGTCGTGTCTCCGTTTATTCGTTCTTCGTATTCTTTGATATTCATGTCGGCCTCTCTGCATCGCATCTCTCTTTCTTTTCATAAATACCAAAATATCCTTCTGCATGGTGTCTTCACGTATACACTACCACCTCACCTCACATTCCCTACATCCCCTCCGCCTGTCGTTGCCATACACTTACAACGTCCACATACTTTTCTATGGTAACATCGATACTCTGCTGATGTCTTGCTACACTACTTTCCAGCCTTCTAAGCAATGAAGATCTTTCTCCTCTACTACTACTACGATTTATTCGTCTTCACCCTATACCATCTCGCATACTCACCCACATCATACTGTCTCTCCCCTTTCCTTCTTTCATTGTCTCCTAACACAAATCTATACACATCTACTTATGCACATACATTTATACATATACACATAGAATATATATGGATATATATACACATCCATATATATATATATTTACCTATGCGCATACACCTACATATATATATGTAGCATATATGTATATTTATATATACGTATCCATATATACAACATTTATATATATATATATATATATATATATACCTATGCGCATACAACTACACATATAAATATATATATATATATATGTTGCTGTAGATATACTTATCCGCATTCACTTGTATGCATATATATACATATGCATATGTATACATATACATACATACATACACATATACATATATATATACATATACATACACAATATATGTACACGTATATACCTTCATATGCTGGTATACCTGAGCACGTATATATATATATACATATGCGTATTTATACATACCTCTGCACATAGAGCTCCCTACATATATACATTTGTGTATGTGTATACCTCCACTCACACATACATCACTATGAATATATATATATATATGTATAGTTGTATGTTGCGCAGATATTCGTGTATGTGTCTGTGCATGCAGCAGTGTGAGGTCGACTTTTTTTCTTTGCAAGTGAGTTAATTTGAAATGCTGCGTTTCTCTCTTTCTCTTCGTCTCTCTCTCTCTGTCTCTCGCTCTTCGATTTATCGGAGGGTGGTGCTGCTGCTGATAGTGTAGGAGCGAATTACTCCGTGGTGCATTCCTGTACTAGAGAAGAAGCTGCTGCTACTGCTGATTGCGTTTAGAGTAAGACATAAATGTGTTGCTTCATTACAAGGGAGAGGGGCAGCTAAATCAAATAAGAGGGTAGCAGTGTGTACAGGTCCTTGATCTTTCCGTTTCGAAATGGGTTATGGTTGTGCTTATTTAATTAGGCTGTTTGCTGCTGCCTTCTCTATGTTCTGTATTTCGGCTGTGCTATTGCTGCTGCTGCTGCTGGTACTAGTTCTCGTTCTGCTTCCATACTATATGCTTGCATGTTTCTGTTGCTGTGGTGCTGCTGCTTCTTCTCTGCATGCGTGTCTCTGTCGTTGTGCTGCTGCTGGTGCTGGTGGTTCAATACTTCGTGCGCGGGCGTGTCTCTGTTGCCTTGCCAGGTCTGCTGCACTGCTGCTGCTTCATCCTTTCATCGTTGTTGACTCTTCCATGCGTCGCTCTCGTGCTGCTGCTACTGCTGCTATTGCTGCTGCTGCTGCTGCTTGTTCTCCTGTGGTAGTTGCGTGCGTGCGCTCGTGATTGTGCTGCTACTGCTACTAGTGCTACTGCTGCTATTGCTATTGCTGCAGCAGCACCTTTCGTATGCATGCGTTTTCCTCGTGCCGCTGCTGCTGCCGCTACTGCCCTAAGGGTTGTCTTGAAAGTCAACTGCCTGGGAGTACGTACCTGGTGCTGATGCTGCAACTGCAGCAGTTCGACGGGGCCGTGATATCTTTCGCTGCTGCCGCTGCTGCTGCGTTTCTTGAAATGAATCTGCGTCCTCCATCTCCTGTGCTACTACTACTGGTGCTGTTGCTCTCTTTGCTACTGCTGTTGCTGCTGCTGCAGTTGTTGCTGCTGAGGTTGTTGCTGCTGAGGTTGTTGCTGCTGTTGCGCGGGTGGTCCTGGGAGGACAATAAACTGAGTGTTATGTTTTCATGTATATGTTCGTGTGTGTGTGTATGTGTATGTATGTGTGCTGCTGCAGCGTGTCCGTCGGTAAATTTTCTGTTTCTAGGCGACTACGTCGATCGCGGGATGAATTCCGTGGAGTGTGTTAGTCTTGTGTTGCTTCTCAAGGTAAGAGAGAAAGAGAAAAAGTTGTTGTCTTGTGTACATACACCGCGTGTGCATAGGGAACTAACTCTCTTATTTAGCTTGCTCTCATTCGCTCATGTTTTTTGCTTCCTTCTTCTCAAAGTGTTGCTGTTGCTCCTGCTAATTCGCGTCTGCTGCTGCTGCTGCAGCATTTGCTTTTCAGCTGTTGCTTTCAAGAACCTGTTGGCAACCGCATGCATTATCACAAATTTCTCTTTTGCATTACTTTCGCCCTCAGGCTCTCTCCACTAGTTTTGTTTTATAAGGCAGCTACTCTTGTTTTCTGTTGTTTGCATCTCTTCAGTTTCTTTACAACTCTAAGTGATGTTATCTACACACACACACACATGCCTACAAATACGTATATACATACTTATATATACATATATATATATATATATATATATATATATATATACATATATGCAAATCTATATATGTATATATATCTATGTACGAAGTGGCACGGATTATGGTCTCTTTGTGCTATATACGCACACGCATGTATACACATACATATATACATACATACATGCATACATACAAATGTATATATATATATGTACATATGTATACATATCCGTATTTGTATCTATTTTTATGTATGCAGTAGCTCGTCTTATTAGAACTTCACTCTTGTGCTATATACGCACACGCAGGCACACAAATACATATATACATACAAATAATCTATATATATATATGTATACGCATATCCATATACGTATATGTATATATATATATATGTGTACGCAGCGACTCGTTTTAAAGTATATTTCTTTGGTGCTACATACGCACAAGCAGAGATTGAAGTACATATACATGTATAGGCAGGGGCACATATAATCAACAGTACTGTCTCTCTCTGTGTATTTTTCTGTACTATTCGCTCGTTTCCTCGCGACTGCTGTCGCGGGTTGTCGTTCTGCATGCATGTGTAATTACCATTCTCTTGCGCACGCAACCTAAGTCTTTTATCTTTTTCTCATCTCGCTTCCTTTTCTCTCTTTCACGTGATACTGACTCACTAGGGCGCAAGCGCGTATTTTTTCCCGCATGTGTGAGGCTCCCTGGCGCCGCCCATCACTTCTTTCTTTCTCTCTCTCTCCCTTTCTCTCTCGCTTCGCCTCGCTTCCTCTTTTTCTCTTTTCATCTGGCTTGCTCTCTTGGTGCTGATGTCGCCGCAGGTTCTGTAATGAAAGCTGCTGCTGCAGCACTGAGTCGTCGTCCCTTGCTCTGTGTGTACATAAGCGTCATGCATACACCCGCTTGTGCTGCTACTATCGCTACTACTGCACAACATGACGTGTTGTCGGAGGAGGACTCCGCTAATCCGGTGCTGCTGCTGCTGCTGCTATTGCTGCGCTAGTCTTTGCTGCTAAAACTACTACTGCTCGTGCTGTTGTCGAGTATTTGCAAATTTTGCTGCAGTTGCTGCTGTGCTGTTGCTGCTGCTGCTGTGCTGCTGCTGCTGCTGCTGCTGTGCTGCTGCTGTTGCTGCTGCTGCCGCTGTTGCTGCTGCTGCTGTTGCTGCTGCTGTGTACTGCGCACGTTGTGTTTGCGTGGGTCTCTGTGTTTTTCTCTCTTTTGTTGCTTTCTCGTCTTTCTCCGTATATCTTTCAAAAAGATCTTTCTAGTGTAACATTCCCATTTGTGGAGGGAATATATGTATGTATACACATACATATATGTATGTAATATGCATGTCTGTGTGTATGTGCATGTGTGGGAATGGCTGATTTTTATTTGTTTGCAGGTGCGTTATAGACATCGAGTAACACTCATACGAGGAAACCACGAGAGCCGCCAGATCACGCAGGTGTATGGGTTCTATGATGAGTGTTTGAGAAAGTATGGAAATGCGAATGCGTGGAATTACTTTACAGGTACACCGTTATTTTGATAGAAAACATCTCTTTTCTTTTTTCTCCCCTTTCCCTCTTCTTTTTCGTTTCCTTTTCGATTCTCTCGTCTTGCTCTCATCTCGCTACTCTCTCTTGCTTCTTCTTCGGTGTCTCCTTTACATTCCGTGATATACTACTGCATATGCTTCGACAAGATGTTATTATATATATCAAATCAGATACGGATTTCCCTACTAGTGCATACATACATACGTATATATATAAACACATACGTATATTCATACATACATGCAAATCTAGTTACGTGAAGACGTATATGCAGGCACATACACACGTATATACATATATACATTTATATATATATATATATATATGCGTATACATATGTATATACGTATGCATATGTACATACGTATATATACATACGCATACATATACATACGTATATACACATACACGTATATACATACATGAGTATATACATACATAAGTATAATTAGGCCTACGCACATACTTATGTGCACACATACGTACATAAGTACATACGTATGTCTATGTAACAGGTACATTAGTCATATGGCCTACCCTATGCTCTCCTTCTACAATCGATTTTTTTTTCTTTCTCTCTCTTGAAATTATGGACTAGGGGAAGACTAGTACGCATGCACCTCTATAACAACAGCGTCTTTCTTGTTTTCATATAATAAGATGTTGCTACCAACCTATTCATGTACATGCATTATACACATATATATATATGTTTGTATATGTATATATATGTGTATATATATGTATGTATATATATATATGATGTATACTTGCATAGAATTCCTGTACTACACCCGTGTAGATATATATATGTATGCGCATGCACAGACAAGTACATATATTGCACTCGTGTAAATATATATACGTGTGTGTATGCGTAGAGGCCCGTTTCATAGTATACCTATAAAAGTACATACGTAGCTGCATGCATAGACCAGCCCATACTACACCCATATACATATATGTGTGTATATACAGGTAGTGCATGCGTAAAGCAGCATCCGGTTTTTTCTGCGTAGACCGTTCGGTTGCTGCTGCTGCTGCTTCTCATGCTAGTGCAGCCGCTATTGGTGCCAATGCTACTACTGCTGCTACTGCTGTCGTGGCTGCTACTGCTGCTCCTAGTGCTACTGCTGCTGTTGTTGCTGCTAGGGCTGCTGCTTCTTCTCATGCTGCTGTTGTTGCGTGTGTAATTGTCGTTGCAGACGTTTTCGACTATTTGCCGTTGAGCGCGTTGATTGATGACAAGATATTCTGCCCGCATGCGGGTCTCTCTCCAAATGTGGATACACTCGATCACGTTCGTTTACTAGAAAGGTGTGTTTCTGAAGAATTCTGCTCTTCTTTGAACAAAAAATGAATAGAGTGTACTTTCTCCTATCAAAGAAAAAAAGATAACACACCACACACACACACACACACCCTCAACATATTATCCTATCGAAACAATAGACGAATACTCGTTTTTTTTGGTTCTTAAGTGAGTTGCTGTGTTTTGTAAAAAGTTCTACTGATTTGTTTTCCTCTCCTAGTGCATTTACAAGTGAGTCGTTGTTTGCATATTACTTTGTTTTTCTCTTGCTATATGTTTATATATATATATGTATGGGTATGTGTACATATATATATATGTATGGGTATGTATATATTTTTATTTATATATATATATATATACGTATGCACACATACATACATACGTACGTTCGTACATACTTGTGCTATATATATATATATATATACATATGTCAGGATCTCACTTTCCATTTGTATATACGTATATGTGTATGGCATATGTAATACATTTGAACTAATGACAAGGTTTTATATATATATATATATATATAATATGTCAGAATTTCTCCGGTTTTCCTCTATGCAGTTATATATATATGTATATGTAGTGTATGTCGTAAAGGTGACGTAACAGTGGGTCTTTCAGGATAATGTGTAAACATATCTGGCGTATATGTGTATACGTATGTGTTTGTGTGTATATATATATATATCTCTCTCTATATATATATGTATATCAGTATTGCTCTTTGTATCTACTTGCACGCATATAAGTATATGTGTGTTGTGTGCAATACATTCAGATTGTCTGTAGGCCTTCATACCTATACATACGTACAAACTCCTCATAGACGTATTCAAATCACTATCTAATATGTATCTATTTATATGTAAGACCCATGTAAAATGACTGACATATGTTTCAAACTTCTTTATATATACATACATAGATATACATATGTGTATATATATGTACGTAATTGTAGAGCGTATGTAATACGTATCTCGCTCAAAGTTACGTCTCTCTCCCTCTCTCTCTCTCTATATGTATATATATATATGGAACATATCGTATGCGTACATATGTATATATATATATATATAGATAGTTCTCTCCCTCTCTCTACATTTATATATATATATATATGTATATATATATGCGTATACATGGGCGTATGTACGTATATATATATATATATGGAAGACATGGTATATTTCTAGTTGTATGTATCTATATATATACACACACATATAAATGTACATGTATATGTATATATATATATATCATGCAGATATATTCGGCATATGGGGACGCATTCGTAAATATTAGTTGCATTGCAGTGTTTATATATATATATATATGATGCAGTGTATATATATAGCACTGTATATATATATATATATCACTACATGAGTGTGAAGGGCTTCCTTCACTTTTTTCTGTCTTGAGGCTGTCTCTCCTTTTACTATCTCTCCGTCTTTCTTTCTCCATCTCTTTCTCTCCACCTGTCTCTCTTTCCTCCTTCTCTCCCTCTGTCTTTAAAATTTTTTTTTCCGATTGCGATTGTGATGTGTTTGTTGCTCGCGTACGTATACACGTCTTCCTGAAAATAATCAGTTTTCATATGTACATATGTTTTTCTTTAAAGACTTGGAGGTTATATATACTCTTCCCTGAAGTCATTAAACTATAAGATACATTTCTTTCCAAAGATAATTATACATACATGTACACTTCTTTCTGAAAAAATATAAATGTACATGTATATTTCTTTTTGAAAATAAGCATACATACACGTATACATCTTTTTAAAGAATTTTCATGTACATCTATACATTATTTTTGGAAGCAATTGAATAAACATATATACGCCTGTTTGGATGATACATATGTACATACTCACTTCGTCCTAAAATCAATACTAGCATATACATGTATCTGTATCCAGAGGTATATATACGTATATACATATATATATATGTGATTCTTGTAAAAATATAGAGTTATGTCTACCAGTGTGTTGCAGATCTGTCTCTCTGCTGTCTGTACATATTATTTATCAATCTTCTGTTTCTATTTTTTTCCTTGTTTGCAAGCAAAGATACTTTCTCTTTCTTTCCCTCTGGGTGCGTGTCTGTGTGTGTGTTTGGGGAAATTACTCGTTTTGTAGTTTTACCCGTTTTCTTCTCTCGACGAGAGGATGACGTGATTCTTTTCTTTGGCATCCCCTCGTGTTTTTCCACAAAAAAAACAGCAACATGTTTCTTTTGCTCTCCACACCACCCTGTCAGCTCCTCTT